>NC_134490.1:5226371-5526371 GCF_040206685.1 Ascaphus truei | reverse complement strand
TTCTTATATTTCTTAAATCTCTAATATGTGTACAATAAAAGAATACAGTGAAATAAGAAAGTATACTAGTGTATATCAATGTATACTACCCAATGATATTATGTTCCTATATAAAGTGATATTAAAGTGTATGAAACTAAAATAAATCTTAATTTGTGTAATAAAGTGATAAATGTTATTACTATTGTAATAAATGACCTATCTAATAAACAGATGTGTGAGAAAAAGACTCCATGAGACCGACACAGAGGGAACATGTCAAGCATGTTCAACCTAGACCTCTATATCATATCATCAAGGGAGAATTGTCCTATCATACTACAGTACTGATATCAATGCAGTCGTTTAGACCAAATGGGCTAAGTGTGTTAAGAACATAAATCCAGTAGGTTTCTCTTAGATTCTCTTAGATTTAACCATTTATGTCTATCCCCATTTAATAGAGTGGATTTAATACTTTCTATGCCCATCACTACTAATGTGGCTGGGTCTTTGTTATGTTTCAACTGATAGTGGCGAGATAAACTGTGTGTTTGTTGTCCATGTATTACGTTCCTACGATGTTCTAAAAATCGTATACTTAAAGGACGTGCCGTCCTCCCAATATATTGTATACCACAAGGGCACATAATAGCATAGACTACAAAGCTGGATAAACAATTTATATGTCCTTTAACTAGATGTGTAGTTCCATTGGAATGAGATGAGATACTGTTTGATGTCTTTAGATGTTTACATGTTATACATGTAGGGCGCCTACAAAGAAAATTACCATCAACTTCATTTATATCCTTCATGTGCATAACCTCTGAATATTTTAATCTACTTGGTGCCAAGACGGATTTGATGTTTT
Source organism: Ascaphus truei (assembly GCF_040206685.1). Classification (NCBI taxonomy): domain Eukaryota; kingdom Metazoa; phylum Chordata; class Amphibia; order Anura; family Ascaphidae; genus Ascaphus; species Ascaphus truei. The sequence continues at coordinate 5,525,518 of NC_134490.1, read as the reverse complement.
TTGCCTTTTGAAATACAACTGGTGCTCTAGCTGGTAGTTTTTTTTAACCAATAATCGGGTCATTCAACAGGATGTTCCAATGGGAGTTCAGTATCGATTTGATCTTGTGAAATGCATTGTTATATTGTGTGACAAAAAAAGGTGAACCAAATTTTTTGCTCAACCCTCTATCACAATTCTTGATCTTTTGTTTTGATTTCTCCAAAATTTCACATCTATCCATTGAACCTACCTGTTTGAATGTGTCCAGAATAATATCCTTATTATAGCCTTTGGCAACAAATCTCTTGACTAGAATATCCCCATGGGCCAAATAATCAGAGTCAAGAGAACAATTTCTCCTGACCCTTAAAAATTGGCCCCTGGGGATATTCCCCAACCATTTTTTTGTAATAGTTACTGGTACTGTGTATATACCCATTGGCAGCTACCTTTTTGAAAAAAAATTTTGTGACAATTCTGCCATCCTCATTGGCACTCAATTCCAAATCTAGGAAAGTGATCCTTGATTTATCAAGTTCTGATGTGAATTTTAGCCCCATGTTATTAGTATTAAAGGAAGAAAAGATGTCTACCAGTTCCTTTTCGTCACCATCACAGATGAATAGCAGGTCGTCTATGAAACGGCCATAGAACACCAGTCCAGCCCCCAGTCTTGCATTCCCCCACACATGGATACTCTCCCACAGTCCCATGTATAGGTTAGCGTAGCTGGGGCAAACCTGGAGCCCATGGCCGTTCCACAGACTTGCAAATAATATTTTTCTTCGAACAAAAAATAGTTATGCTCCAAAATGAAGCGTATAGCTTTTAAGATGAATTCCCTTTGGATCAAATCCAACTGTGTATCAGCCTCTAGATATGTTCTAACTGCCTGTACTCCCTTCTCGTGATCTATACACGTATATAGGGAAGCCACATCGCATGTGCCCCATATATACGTAGGTTTCCAGGAGATCCCAGAGATCAAGTCCAAGACATGTAGCGTGTCCCTAATATGTGATCTCAATTTTGCCACAATGGGTTGTAGATAATAATCTACATACTGGGACACGCATGACGCTCCCAATGAGACTAAATATTACCGTGTAATACTAAAATTAAGAGAGATATTAATATCTGCCTCTTAGTATTTGTTAAACCTCAGGTGTCTGCATTCGTTAGTTGCGGGTAAGTCCCACGAATACACATATGTATATGTGTATATGTACGAATACACATCTCATAATATTCTTATATTTAATAAGGTCACTCATTCTGATATCTCCTGGTGTAACCGCACCCCTGACCCCCATCAAAAAATCCTTTGAAGCAGGGACCCCTGGGTAGGGAACATTTGTCACCTGGTGTTAGATGTCACACCCAATGCCCCAGCCTGGGTCTAGCTGTCTCTAGCAATATTCCCTTGGCCTGCAAATTAGGTATTAACATACTGTGCACCAAAACCCCTTCTGCTTTTCACACCCAACTTCAATCAAGCTTTTTGAAGTCCATATTTTCTGAAAAGACACCCCACAGTTGTATTTTCTTAAACTGTAGCTTATTAACCCCTTAAGCCCCAGTGTGTGTGGTGCAGACACTGGCCCAGAAACAATACATTTTTAACAGGGGAATAAGCATTTGGATATTGAAGCAAGGTAAAAACACATTACTGCACATCAGTCCAGTTAACCCCTTGCTTCCCAGGTGAGGTTAGAGGGTGGCCAATTGGGGTGTAACCCCTTTAATCCCGGGCCAAATCCTCCCCATCGTCACACCCGCTACCCACAATAAACCTGGCACGGCGGGTTAACCCCTTCATTGCCTTAGCGGTTAGCCGCTAAGGTAATGAAGTGGCTTTTAAATGCCTTTTTCCTGCCTCGGTGCGGGTATCAGCTCCGGAGACCCCCGGCATCAATCCCAGCCAGGTAAAAGGCCAGAATATTTTCTAAGTGTCGACCTTGCCGATGCTTCTCCTCCACCAACTTGCCAACTTTAGTTGGCGGGACGGTTTGGCGGTGAAATCTCAATTCTGGAGTGCCGATCAGCACCGAAAAGCTGATTGGGGCTACCTGAATTCAGCCGAGTTCAAAAAGTGCCGATAAGTGGCTTATCGGCACCCGTCTGCCGATAAATTTTTATCGGGAACAAAAAATGCCGATTTTGGCCACTTATCGGCGCTTACTGAATCGGGAAGGCAATTTTGGTGGAAAAATAGCAATAAAAGCCTTATCGGCGCTTACTGCATGAGGCCCTATGTATGAGAGAGTCTTTTTGGATATACTCACTTGGTACACTTTCTCCCAGGGATCTTAATGAGTGCGTGGATACTAGCACACTGGTTTAGTGTCCTGCCTTGCTGTTTTCTGCCTTGCCAGTTCGGTTCCTCTCCCTCTATTCTAGGATGGGGTTCTGTGTTTTTGGAGGGGATTCCTCTATACTATATTATATGATATTTCCTTAGAGTAGGTGTTATTTAATAGTTAATCCAGTTTTTTCCTTTATCTTTTTATAATTTTAGTTCTTTTTTAATGTAACAATTGTTGTTATTATATGTAATTAGATATAATTTTAATTAATGCACTATGTGAATTATCAATTTAATAATTTTTGTTAGTACATAAAATGTAAACATTGTTTTGTGAATGTTGTTCTCATCACACAAGGAATAGGTTGATTTTAATACATTTTTTCAATTTTATTTAGATTTTTTTATAATCCATTTTTATATGGTGTAGTGGTATTTGGTTGTTTATATATTTATATTATTATATTCTAATTAATATATTGATTTATTAATATTTTTTGATACTAAAATTATAGTTTTAGGCTTTAATTTTAATTTGGTATATATATATATTCTTCCATATTTGATGAAACTTAGATTGGTAATAGTGGGACAGCTTTCTCTAACACGTTATGTGTTAGTTGAGTTTATACATAATTAAATTGTTTAGTTTTAGCTATTTTCATTGTATGATGTGAACAACATAATTATTGATGTTTTTTTGTTGTTATTCATTGTAATGTTGATATTTATAGTAATTTTAGAGTTATACGATTTGTGGTGAAACTTAGTACCAATGTGAAAATAGGTTTACTTGATCCAGCCTATTTAATTGGCTGTCCTTGACCAATCACATAACTCCTGACGAAGACGCCGCAGTGTGACAAAACGCGTAGAGCTGTGACATCATCGCGTTCGTGTTGGTGTATTTGGAGTCCCTGGCTTCCCTGCGCTCCGGCTGGCGGTAATTTCAAGTGAACAAACGAAGAATAGGGGGAGCAGGAGGTTAGAGGGAAAAGAAGACAAACCTTCAATCACAGTATTCAAATAGCTAATCAAAAACCTTGCAAAACCTTACAAAAACTGGACGTGGGGTATATTAATAAGATAATCAGATAAATAAATACTCACACGGCCATGTGGAGTAAAAATATATAGGGTAATTAAAAGTGCTAGCAACCATTGTATGAGAGGGAGCAAAGGACGAGCAGGCATTGGATGCCTTTTTTGTTGCCAATTTGGGATAGGAGTTCATGGTGAACCTGTACTGTTTACATCCACTCTGCAAACCTGGGACTCACCCTACCACCGCAGATGACCACAATAGAGATTTCGCTCCCGCGAATGGTTCTGTTTAAAATCCTGTAAGTGCACATTCTTATGGGTTGCTGATTTTTTAAATAAATTTACCTTATTTTTTACTCAGTCACGTGCTATGGAGCTTGCGCTTTTGTTTGTTTTTTGTTCATATATATATATATATTTATATATATATAAAACGGTGTATCCCGGGGCCCTTCTTATCCTGACCCCCATATGTGAGAAACTGTCCCAATTACATGTGTGTGTATTGTGGTGCACCTGCTGGCTTACAGGACTCCTGAGTCTCCCGCTGGGTGTTAGTGGGGATATCACCATGACAGGCGTCTGAGGAAGTATTCTGAGTCCTACTCACATTCGGTACAGCGCCTCCACCCCATCAGGATCCCTACGGCAGCAGGGAGGAGTATCTGACGGGGACCTCCTTGGTGCATCCTCCTGGTAAATAACTCCAAACTCACACAGGAAGGATCTTTTGAACCAGGGCATCTTTAATGTCATCACCTCTGGCAGACTGCCCATCACAGCGGCCGACTCTAGCCACTCATGCGGAACCCTGGACACAGTGTGTAATCAGCCTGCTCCTGACAGTCAGACTGTACTGCTGCAGGCCTTTAACTCTCTTAGACTCTCCTGTAGAACAGTTGGACTGACTAACTTTAGGCAGTGCTGTGTAATATATAGACTTCAGAAAAACCCACACCTCTGTGTCACTAACAGTGGACTCAAAGCATGTTGTCACTTCCTTTGCAACATATGACACTTCACCAGGATTTGAGGGCAAACCTCCATGATAGGTACTGGCAACCCTGCCTTCTTACCAGGACTACTGCCAGCATGAGAGAGATCTGTACACCAATTTTACATTGGCTACAATCTCCCCCTGGTGGAACCCAACGGCCCGGCTGGGATCTAAATTTGCGGAACCTTCCTTCGGGTAGCACTGCAACACATAAACAAGATACATAGCATAGAAATAAATTATTTCAAAACACATTTTTCCACTTCTGCATCACATAATTACATAACCAGGTTGATTACAGCAGCACATAGAACTACTCCATAGGAGAATTAATCTAGTAATAATGCCTAGGGTCAGGTTTCTGCACCTCCCTTCCATTAGCATCCTTCACTGGGATACTGTAAGATCTGGGCGGCCCATTCTCTGGCCGGTACTCCATCTTATGCATGAAAATGTTGCGCCCAACACTCCATACCCTCATCAAATAGCAAATCCTTTCCTCAGTCTTATGGGCTGCATGCTCAGACTTAGCCATTATACTGTATAGTCCTCAATAGTCTCCCTCAGCCAGTCGTCCCTGTTATCCTCTATCTCCTGCATGAGAGGTTCTGGCACATCTGGATATTCCAGACCATGAGACCTTTTGTATCTGGCAACTATTGCCCTCTCAGCCCTGCTGGTGCGGATAAGCTTTTTATTGCCTGCCCTGCCTAGCAGTACCCACGACAATGGTTCTTCAGGAGCAACCACGTCATACCACCAGTCTAAGTTCTTTCAAATCTAAGGCTGTCTCACATTTTAGTCTGGTCTGTAACTGTTTCATACGCCCATAATATATATTTTCTTTAACTGTGCACGCAATGTCTTGTATATAATGTATACCCTGTTCATTTATGTAACTGTATTTGTAACCATGTATTATTTGTTTTACTCTGTGCCCAGGACATACTTGAAAACGAGAGGTAACTCTCAATGTATTACTTCCTGGTAAAATATTTTATATATAAATAAATAAATAATACAATTTGGAAGACCCTCGGGGAGTGACAAGGCCCTTTTGAATATCGTAACTTCTTTTCCTTAACTCCTCTAGGCGCTCCTCATCGGAGTACTCACCTATATCCCACCAGTGATCGACTATATCACTCCTTATTAGTATGAACCGAGTACGGTCCAACCAGGCCTCATACCCCTCAAACATAGGAGCCCACCATCTGTGTTCCCGCTCTACAGCCTGCTCTCTCACTGCAACGGCCATTTCTCCTTCCTCCGGTACTCCTCCAGAAGACACTCCTGATGTCCCTGTGGACCTAGAATTGGATCCAAGGCGTTTAGGCCTACCCTCACATTTGCATTGTAATCAACCGAATTCATTCTCGACGACACCCCAGAAGCAATCATTTCCCTTCCCGATCCCTCATCGGAGGTAAAACATTCCCCCCAGGTCCAGATTTGACCCAGTCCATTCCTCGGAAGTATCCCGGGACTCCCCAGACCACCCTTGGCTAGACAATGACCCGGATGACGAGGTGACAGGGGCAGGGGTGTGGGCAATGGCAGGGCAAAAAGGGACATGGGCTGGCGATGCGGCACTACTATCCACAGGGGGACAGTACCGCGGCCGGTGCCAGTGGGTTGCAGTTCAGGCTCACCCGTCTCCTTGTTCCCGGGCTTTCTCACGGCCTGCCAACTCTTGCTCTTCTCACCTACAGACGACCTGGTACAGCAAGGCGGTCCCAAGGGCACGGCCATCTTCCAGCCCATTCTGCTGTGTCCGCCGGAAGTGACGTCATCTATCTCGCGGGACTCGGCGCCGCCATCATGGGTTGGGTTCCCCACCGGAACCTCTTCCTCAAGAACAACGTCCGCCGCCGGAAGTGATGGTTCCTCTTGCTGCTCTGCTTGGGTCTTGGCTGGGCCTTCCTTTGCCGTCGCCTCCATCGGAGCCTGTGGGGGGTAAGAAGGTGTCTCACCACTCTGTCGGCTTTTGATGGGGTCCTCTCCGCCTTCCGCACTAGGAGTCGCCACGGCCGTGGGACTCATCCGCTCCGGTCGCACCAGCGCAGGTGACCGCAGACTCTCCAGACTCTGCTCCGCTACATCACCGGTAAGTGCCAACTCTTTTTCAGCACTGCTGTAGTGGTCCGCCGGTAGGCGCACCACCACCGATGTAGGGCTGGCTTGCTCGTCGTCCGACGAGACAGACTCCGACGCTGGTAGTGGTACCTCCGAAGGGGACCGACAGCGAGGTTCCGGGTTCTCGCTGCGGTTGCAGGCCCCGATTTCTTTTCTCACTCCGGTGCTATCATTAGCAGGGATCCCCATTCTCCGGGATCAGCTTTCTTTGCCTTGACTTTGGGCGAGGCTCCAGCCATCAGCTTGGCTGTCTTTCCTCCCGCCTCTGCGGCGTGCCCAGGCACAAAGGACTCCAAGGCCCATAGGTAATGTATGCCACACTGGGGGCATCTTGCTGTGGTGCTGGCTTCTCTGCCGGGCAACCAGCATTGAATGCACAGGCACCGCAAAGTTTCTTTGTCACCCGCCTTTACCACCAGGAAGCCTCCTGGCAATGAATAAGGGTGTAACGAAATGTCCGGTGTACTCATGATTGTACTGGTTAAGGGAGACACTCGACACAGCAGTCTCTCCTGTTCACCAGCTCCTCGCAACTGAAGGGCAGGGGTCGCACCTTTAGCTCCACCCTCAGCCAACTCGGTTCGCAATTGGCAGATATAGGGACCCCCCCCTGGTAGATATTAAGGGAGGGTCCCACAGATTCACTTGATGACCCAGAATTGGCTCTGAGCCTGTCATAGTCCAGGAGGGCGCGGCCACAGTTTTCACGCAACTTCCCCCAGCAGGGATGGGTTCTTTATTTCGCGCCAATCCTGGCCAACTCCTTGCACTAGCATGATTTGCAGAATTTTCTTCACTCGGCCCTCGCGGTTTCCCAGGGAAGCGGGAACCGCCATCTTGGATTGCACGGCCATTCACATAAGCAGCTGAGGTAGTTTGTGTAGTGATCACCGCCTGGCAATCAGGTTCTCCATCCACCCCGCACATAATAGCAATGTCCTTGACACTTTCCCCCAGGGTAGCACCCCGGGATCCTAGACAGGACAAAAACGGCGCAGCCACTGCTTTAGCGCCACTCCATAGCAAACTAGCCAAAGTCAGTTCGGTAGTCTGTTCTTCTGTGGTACACACACCACGTGCACTCTCTCCATCAGGCTCTGGCTGCCATCTTAGACTCTCCGCATGCGCGGAACCTCACTACTTGCGGTCGCCATCTTTACTTGATAATTGCTATCGCACATGGTGCGCCTCTCTGCTGGGCAGCTGCCATTTCGATCCAATGAAGAATGCCAGTGCACCACTCTACATGTATCTAATGTATGTTTGACTCATGTGTACTATCTCAGTCTAGGCTCACTCTTTCACTGTATGCTGTATCTGCCTTCCTCCAGTATGTGCTCTGTGGTAAGTGTTCAGGCTACTGGCTAGAGTACTCTGGCTTCTCCCATGCAGTACTAGGGCGTCAACCTCTCTTGGCCACCTCTAGCGCAGGTCCTCTCTGGAATTACTGACCCGCGTTAACCAGGCTATTCCCATGAGCATGGCATCCCACGACTAGCTGCCTCAAGGTGACCTAAACAGCTACTGTATAGCCCTGTCTCCAGACCCACTTTACTCCATTCAAGGCCCTAGGGTGTGCTTTGCGAGTCGTCCAGACATTTCCTGACTACCCCTAGGTCCCGTCCCATCCACAGCACTGACTGGCAGCATACACTCTCCTGTTTCACAGTGTGCCTAACAAAAGCCTGTCCTGTCGAGAGGTATCTCAGCAGCGCCTCCAAATGTAATGGTGTTTCCCGGGGCCCTTCTTATCCTGACCCCCATATGTGAGAAACTGTCCCAATTACATGTGTGTGTATTGTGGTGCACCTGCTGGCTTACAGGACTCCTGAGTCTCCCGCTGGGTGTGAGTGGGGATATCACCATGACAGGCATCTGAGGTAGTGTTCTGAGTCCTACTCACATTCGGTACAGTGCCTCCACCCCATCAGGATCCCTACGGCAGCAGGGAGGAGTATCTGACGGGGACCTCCTTGGTGCATCCTCCTGGTAAATAACTCCAAACTCACACAGGAAGGATCTTTAGAACCAGGGCATCTTTAATGTCATCTCCTCTGGCAGACTGCCCATCACAGCGGCCGACTCTAGCCGCTTATTCCGTGGAGGTACTCCATGCAGAAGGTTCCTCCTCTCTTAATTAGGTTACTGTCCACCTCTCCCCTAAGGGAGACCACCAACTGTGCCAGAACCCTGGACACAGTGTGTAATCAGCTTGCTCCTGACAGTCAGACTGTACTGCTGCAGGCCTTTAACTCTCTTAGACTCTCCAGTAGAACAGTTGGACTGACTAACTTTAGGCAGTGCTGTGTAATATATAGACTCCAGAAAGGCCCACACCTCTGTGTCACTAACAGTGGACACAAAGCATGCTGTCACTTCCTTTGCTACATATGACACTTCACCGGGGTTTGAGGGTAAACCTCCATGATAGGTACTGGCAACCCTGCCTTCTTACCAGGATTACTGCCAGCATGAGTGAGATCTGTACACTAATTTTACACATGGCTACATATATATATATATATATATATATATATATATATATATATATATATATATACACGCAATATACATATACATACACTTATACACATACACACATACATATAAAATCAGGAACAGTTCTGGTTGTTAACGGTGTGACCAAGAAGAAAGGGTCCTGGAACATGGCCGGTGTACAGGGGGTCACGCGGCCGGTGTACATGGGGTTACACGGTTTACTGAACCAACAGCAGGAATGGGAAGAACAGGATGAGGAGTGAGTAATCTTTTATTATCCTGGGAAAGCGAATTTAGTAAATCATGGCACGCTTCAAAATGTTCAATAAATCAGGGCTTCCATGACTTTGGAACATGGGGACCAGAAATTAGATTGTAAGTTCTTGAATAAGGGATTGGTTGTGCCTACAGATACAAGGTTCAAAGCTGTGTGTAATGTCAGAACTATACACAAATAAATAATAATCACAGAATAAACTGAGACCTGGGACACAAATCTGAAAGTCTGCGGTGTAAAGATGCAGAGCGGGGAAGGCAAGGAGGGAGCGAGAGTGTAGCAGTATCACACAGATGTGATAGATTATAATAGATAGCTAATAAACTGTGGAAATGGACTGGGGGGGTCTCTGGAGATGAATTATTAGCAGTATTAAGAATCCCTTTTGTCTGTCACATCGTTTCTCAGTAGCTATTTCTTTGTGAAAGAATGTGTTTGTTTATAAGGATGAGTTTGGCTGACACTAGATTTTCACTTTGTGCCTATGGCTCAACGCCCAGAATTATAGTGATAAGAATAAGACGTATTCTGTTGTTGCACAGCATTATAGTGATAAGAATAAGATGTATTCTGTTGTTGCACAGTATTATAGTGATAAGAATAAGATGTATTCTGTTGTTGCACAGTATTATAGTGATTAGATGTACCCTGACGTACCTTGTTGTACTGAGCTGTTTTAAAGCAATTTTTACCAACGTTTAGTAGTGACCTTTAAGATGATAGGTTTAGAAAAGGGATTAGCCTGTGTTATAATGTAGGCATCACATCATTATAATCTGCCTATTAACCAATGTTAGACTAAGAATATGAAAAGTGTATATAAAGCCTGCGTAGGACCTACCCTTGCAGAATCTTGCTGACTTTCCTGTATGGCCATACTGTATCGTGTATCAATAAATGTACTCAATATAACGAACCTGAGTTTGTTCCTATCTACAATATATGAACGAGCAGACATATATAAAATCTCACTATTTTTAACATAGGAGCACCTGTTCTGTTTTGGGCGGTTTGACTCTGCAAATTACATTTTGATTGAGGCATTTTCTTGCTTTTACCCCCCCACCTATAATAATATAATTCTTACCTGCCGTCTTTGGCACCACATCAGCTCTCAACTGAAAAGAAAAATTATATATTTTTAGTTGAGGGGAAATTATTTTACAGTTAAAGAAATAATGCGCAGTTAAATTGCACCTTGTTATTAAATACAATATCCTTTGTGGGTGCAGCATGTCACGGCATGTACATCTTATCCTAATAACAACAACTTCATCAAATGGGGGGATGAATAAAACAGAGAAATGTGAATGTATATATTAACATGAGAAGAGATAATCAAGCGATTTGGAAGAGAGGAACTGGTCTCATTGTTACATAGTTACATAGTTACATAGTAGATGAGGTTGAAAAAAGACGTAAGTCCATCAAGTTCAACCTATGCTAAATTTAGACAACAGATATTTTATCCTATATCTATACTTACTTATTGATCCAGAGGAAGGCAAACAAAAAAAATCAGTGTCATATCATCCAATGATATCTCATAAGGGGAAAAATAAATTCCTTCCTGACTCCAAGAATTGGCAATCGGATTAATCTCTGGATCAACATCCTTCCCATATATACTTATTTGGTATATCCCTGTATACCTTTCCCATCTAAAAAGATGTCCAACCTTTTTTTGAACAAATCTATTGTATCTGCCATCACAGTCTCCATGGGTAATGAATTCCACATTTTAACTGCCCTTACTGTAAAGAACACTTTCCTTTGTTGCTGGTGAAATCTCATTGTTACTTCTCACGACTTCCTGTGAGATGTGGCATGTCCGTGGCTAGTTATTACATATACAGCTGAACCCCATTATAACGCGGTGCTCAGGGTCCACATAATGAGACCGCGTTATAACCGGGATCGCAGAAAAAATGGTCGCCGTGACCAGGGTTCCACGTCCGCTGAGGAGAAGAGCTGGGATAGCTCTGTGCTACACCTCCCTCCCTCCTGCTGTCCCTGTCTGTCCACAAAAAATGAGTTTTTTTATATGAGGTGACCTGACAGGCACTAGGCACTATAAGCTCTGAGCTTGTTCTGGACTTTCTTGGATTAATACCCTTTATCAGACGCGTCCACTAGTTGCTGATTTTTCCGTTTCCTCCATTGTGATTTGAAAGAGAGTGCGCTGGGAGCAAGTTGTCACTACAGTACAATCACGGCTTTGAGCAGCTGTAGCTTGTGACACGTTGCATGTCACTGGATACACTCAGCCAATTGGTGTGAGGGATTCCCCCTCCTTCCCTGTCTATGACGAAGCAGTACTCGGACGGAGTGTCTGGTGACCGGAGCGGATAAGGAGACAAGTGGTGGAGCTTCTTGCTGTAGAAGGTGATTCGACAGCCTAAGTGGTGGGAGTGATCCCCCCTTCTTTTACCTGAGGATGTGGAGATGAGATGTGCCCAGAATACATTTGACGGTGAAGACAATCATGGGTGAATATCCTTCACTCACCTGAGCTGTCTGGCGTAGGTGAACATCTATGCATACTATAGCCTTTGAAGGAGGACGATGAGCCTTTAAAAGATCCTTTGCAGCAGCTGTGGGAGCGTCTGGTCTATACTGGTTATTATACCTACATGTTCATTTATATCTTATATTCTGTACGTGTATATATTAACTTTTTTTTATAATTTTATATATATACAGTATATAAACATAAATATAATTATAAAAAAAAAAGTATATATATATATATATACCATAATACTGAGTTAAGTTATGGTGAGTAAAAAAAGTGACAAAAACCCTCCACAGGAAAGCAAATATGCAAATACAGCTGTATGCTCATCTGCATGTCTTAGGCAGGTCTGCAACCCCGCCTTTCCCCATTATCACCCAGCATACAGCACTTCCACTGCAGCAAGGGATTCTGGGAAATGACATGCAAATGAGCACACAGTGTCACTTTTTGCCTCAAAAACCATTTTTAACATGGTTCCCTATAGGCTTAAGCTTGCTGCATGGTCACAGCTTTGAGTACAGCCAGGGTTAAGGTGCATACCCAGAAAACCACCCACAGACAGCTGTTTCGACCTTGATGGGTCTCATCAGTGTGGGGTTGATTTTAACTGGATATGCATAAGAGGCTATGGGATAGGCTATACCATAATACTGAGTTAAGTTATGGTGAGTAAAAAAAGTGACAAAAACCCTCCACAGGAAAGCAAATATGCAAATACAGCTGTATGCTCATCTGCATGTCTTAGGCAGGTCTGCAACCCCGCCTTTCCCCATTATCACCCAGCATACAGCACTTCCACTGCAGCAAGGGATTCTGGGAAATGACATGCAAATGAGCACACAGTGTCACTTTTTGCCTCAAAAACCATTTTTAACATGGTTCCCTATAGGCTTAAGCTTGCTGCATGGTCACAGCTTTGAGCACAGCCAGGGTTAAGGTGCATACCCAGAAAACCACCCACAGACAGCTGTTTCGACCTTGATGGGTCTCATCAGTGTGGGGTTGATTTTAACTGGATATGCATAAGAGGCTATGGGATAGGCTATACCATAATACTGAGTTAAGTTATGGTGAGTAAAAAAAGTGACAAAAACCCTCCACAGGAAAGCAAATATGCAAATATAACTGTATGCTCATTTGCATGTCTTAGGCAGGTCTGCAACCCCGCCTTTCCCCATTATCACCCAGCATACAGCACTTTCACTGCAGCAAGGGATTCTGGGAAATGACATGCAAATGAGCACACAGTATCACTTTTTGCCTCAAAAACCATTTTTAACATGGTTCCCTATAGGCTTAAGCTTGCTGCATGGTCACATATTTGCATATATATATATATATGTGTGTGTGTGTGTAAGTATTTTGTTAGCCACAGAACGGTGTCGACTATTTGTTTTTGATTATTAAGCTCGGCTATCACAGTACAGATACCTCTACATCAAAATATGGAAGATACCACATTGTACCGCACTCAAATGAAGCTAAAGGATTTACTGAAACAGGCACAACTAGACAGTGATATCATCTTCCACAGCAAATGCAAAAAGGAGCATCTGATCCCAAAAGGACTCGCCTTCAAAACCCCATTTGAGAACACATACAACACAAGATTCTCCCAACAACTGTGCACCAGGACCTCTGAAAGATTAAGGAACCATCTGATCAGTATCTGTTACAGCAACAGGAGAAATACAAAAGAGAAGATAGACGGCATTCTGACCACACAAGAAATACACATGGAGAGGAATCCAAACATTCTATAAAGGACTCCTGAAGAGTCTAATTAGCAACAAGGAAAATAAACTCTACAGACTGAAACTGAGAATGGGATACTCTGCAGCAGCCAGCACAACCACAAATAATACAAACAGGGACTATCACCAACAGCAGGACTGCACTGTTAACATCTCAGACTGCACACCAAATCAAGCAGAGTCCTCAGTATTTAGTATCAAAGGGACAAACATTCTGCCCTACCAAGCCCATGGACAAGATTGAGCTGTGCAGTGACCTTGAAGAGTTCTTCAGAACATTGCGTCTTAAGGAGTTCTTCCATGACCGACACGACCAAGGGGCCTATGCAGTAAAGTCCAATAGAAATTATCGGCAGGGTTTTGAACTCGCCATGTTTTTGCCGAGTTGCTCTCACGAAATGCAGAAAGGCCCAAATACCAATGAGAGCAACATCTCTAAACATGGCGAGTTGCAAGCGCCAATACGACCTGTTAGTACAGAGAGCAAAGTCCTTGGCGCACTATCAAGTGCGTGAACCTGATATGTTAGTCCTGGTTCTTGAAGAAACAGTTCATAAATTTCCACAGTCTGTCCTCTTGTTTTCCTTCCGATAATCAGATATCTGTAATCAGAGAGAACAGGAGACCATTGCGCAGTATCCCATGTATATCGAAACCTCATCCACACAGCTGCTAGGTACTTACATCTAGATAGATGAAGGCAGGCCTTGAAAGGTATCTTTAAATCAGAGGTCTGTGTCTCTCGCAGGGTTGTCTTGGATTCTCCAAATGCAATGCTCCCGCTCCACAGACAGACAATTTGCCCAGTGGTATACAAGAGATAAAAGGCCAAATGGTGTGGTACAGTACAATTTAATAAAAACAATAAAAAGATCAACAATCGATGCACTCACATGCTAGATGATCTTACTACACGGATTACAACGTGCCGTCCGCAGGCTTGAGGGGCTGAACCGTGGTGTGTGTAGAGGCTGGATCCCGCGTGTGTCTCTTCCTCGCGGCCGCAATTCAGAGCGCCAGGTCCACCTCAGATGACGTCACCCAAATAATTAAAAAACACTGCAGCAAGAGGAGAAGATCCACCATTAAAAAGGGAAGGTGACGTCATCTGAGGTGGACCTGGTGCTCTGAATTGCGGCCGCGAGGCAGAGACACACGCGGGATCCAGCCTCTACACACACCACGGTTCAGCCCCTCAAGCCTGCGGACGGCACGTTGTAATCCGTGTAGTAAGATCATCTAGCATGTGAGTGCATCGATTGTTGATCTTTTTATTGTTTTTATTAAATTGTACTGTACCACACCATTTGGCCTTTTATCTCTTGTATACCACTGGGCGAATTGGCTGTCTGTGGAGCGGGAGCATTGCATTTGGAGAATCCAAGACAACCCTGCTAGAGACACAGACCTCTGATTTAAAGATACCTTTCAAGGCCTGCCTTCATCTATCTAGATGTAAGTACCTAGCAGCTGTGTGGATGAGGTTTCGATATACATGGGATACTGCGCAATGGTCTCCTGTTCTCTCTGATTACAGATAACTGATTATCGGAAGGAAAACAAGAGGACAGACTGTGGAAATTTATGAACTGTTTCTTCAAGAACCAGGACTAACATATCAGGTTCACGCACTTGATAGTGCACCAAGGACTTTGCTCTCTGTACTAACACTTGTTTATAGCTATATGGAATAGCTTGTTTATAGTCCCAGGCAGCCCATTCCCTTACCCTCCCTATATTTTGTGGTTGATGGACTATTGTGTCTAGTGGTTATCCTTACACAGTTTGGATATATTATTTGTCACAACTTTAATCATTTGTTATTCACTACATTATTTTATTCAATAATGCACACACTATATTCACAATAGGTTGAGCGCTTGGCTTGTAGTTTAGTTTTCTCTCTTTTCACTATAGCCAATACGACCTGCCCTCCGAAAAGGGCTCACCTGGAGACTTGTATCTGCTGCAGAGAGAGATCCGCTTCTCTCTGCGCAAATCTCGCCCGAAGCGAAGCACTCACCGATGAAGCCAGTTACGGTGAAACGTACGTAGGGTACGTCTGATGTCACCATCACGTGATGTCTGCTCATCGGAGAGGTGTGGGCCTGTATACCGCCTGAGTGCTTCGCAGACTGTGTCCGTGGGCAGCAAGCGCACTCAGACCTTAGGGTTAGCCTTCTCTATCACCATAATTGTACAAGCTTGTCCTGTTAGAGGTTGAATATACTGATACTATTAGGCAGCCAGGGCTATATGTATGGTTGCTCTACATCATCCACCAACTATATTTAGCCAGGCTTAACCTTACACTAATACCTCTTCACCAGTGACATGTTCCACTGAGATTGTGTGTAATACATCCTATTCGATCTACATCTTTTACACGATTGGCTATAAGGGATCTGAGATATAACAGTTAAATTAAGTTTAATAAGAAGGTATATATAAAATACTGCTTTATTAGTACTTTCACCACACCTCTCCGTTCTTTTAATTTGTTTTATTTAGCTTTTTGTCCTGCACCTGTGGTTTTTAGAAAACAGTTTTATTTTAAATTATCTAATAAATATTAAGTTTTAACTAGGGTGTTTTTTCTCGAAGTGCCACAATATAGGAATTCTTTCTTTCTCCAATCTGTCAATACCCCATTCCCTGTTAGCACCACCCTCCCTTCACTGTTTAGTTCTCTTCTCCCTCTATATATGTTTGAGCAGGGTAGCATCTGCGGTATCTACTATATGCAGGTTTCTCTCTATATACAAAGTCTATGGTGAGTAATGTTGCCGTATTTTATTCTGTTTTTGAAATATCAATATCAATGCACAGTCAAGCGAGTCTCCTGTAAGCAATATCATTGGCTGAGCAGCTTCTACAGTAGATACTGAACAATTGGTGGAAAGCTAGGCGCATGCTCATTGGAACGTTCTTGAAACGCATATGCATGTCATCACATCGACGGTAGGCGCATGCGCATGTGAACAGGAGACGCCCCCCGAGAAAATTATTGGTGGGACTGACTGTGGGAACTTCTTTATGGACTGCCTGACCATTACAGTACAACTTTTACTTTTGTTTTTCCTCAGAAAAGAAAACTTTGTCATCTCATGCGGAAAACGGCACATGGAGGGATTTCGATGGATAATATCGCTTTGTGTAACAATGCCTGCACATTGCTGAATCGGATTTAAAAAACCACGTACCGGAGTCAACAGTTTAGTGGCCGTTGCTATTGATTAGGATAGAATACTGTAACTGAGAGCTTCATAGAAAACCTGAAACAGTATGCTGTTGTTTTCAGACCGTATACAATACTTTTTTATATATACTGTATAATAAACCCGAAAAATAAAAAGTATGCATTTATTCTACATGTATTCCAGTACATATGTGTATTCTACTACCCGTACAGCATGTATTGTTTTAATACTCTTGTGATGTACATTACTGAGCATGCCTACAGTATACGGTACAGTATGTTCTAGAAACACTGTATTTTGTTACAGTATAAAAGGAGACAATGGAACAATTTAAAACAAATCAACATTTTCTTTTATTTGTGGAGTAAGTACAAAAAGTGTACAGCAACAACAGTATGGTGTTAGTAAAAAACATTCCTTTATTAATACAAGTTCAAACACGCAACATCTCCTTTATTAAAGTACAGAAAGTCAAAACATTTACAGTAGGATGGTGCACAGTACAGTAAGTCAGTCCTGCACAACTCCAGTCCTCGAGGGTCGCAAACAAGCCCGGTTTTCAATCCTGGGCCTGTTTGCGGCCCTCGAGGACTGGAGTTGTGCAGGACTTGTGTAAGTAAAAACATTTCTTTATTAATAAAATTTAAAACACGCAACATCTCCTTTATTAAAGTACAGAAAGTCAAAAGATTTACAGTTGGATGGTGTACAGTACAAAAAGTCAGGCCTGCACAACACAGTCCTCGAGGGCCGCAAACAGGCCCGGTTTTCAGGATTGAAAACCGGGCCTGTTTGCGGCCCTCAAGGACTGGTGTTGTGCAGGTCTTGTGTAAGTAAAAACATGTCTTTATTAATACAAGTTAAAACAAGCAACAAGTCAAAAAATCAACAACAGTTGAACAGTCACGCAAATTCGATCCCCACCAGATTGTCCTTCCAGGGGCGGTGCCTTGTATGACGTAAAATGCCATTTATGGCGTCTCTCACGATTTTCATTACAGGATCTGTAATTGAAAAATAGCGCCGCAATTCCTCCACAGTAGTCCTTCTTAAATTTTCAGGAAGCGCCCTTTTTTCGCGATTTCCTTCGTAGTTTACATTGTTGGCCCACCCGCAGTACACCAAGTAGGACACGTGGTGCTTGAAAATTAACATGGCATACTTCTGGGGTAACAGGTCCCACCAGTGAGGTTTGAGCTGGGTGGTTGGATTTTAATCATCATACATCACTTTTCTAAGATATATTCACTATTGTTATTATTTATAGTTGTTTGCGCCTTATATCACTTATTTCACAATATACTTCTGGGGTAAACCAGCACTCATCACCCTATACTTCTCCCTGAGTGGATTGGGCAGATCGCGCAGAATGATGTCGGGCACTGTATCGATGCAAGCGTATGTGGTTTGGATTCTTGGAGCGGGTGTTCTTCTGGTAGCGGGTGTGCTTGTGGCGGCAGGCGAGGGTAGGTTGTCTGGGAGGATGCGTTCCTCTTGTTTTGGTCGCCGTGTTGTCTCCTGGCGTGGTCTTGACGGGGTTGTCATGTTATCAACGGCATACATGTACACATATTCTTCTGGTGGAGGGGGTGCGCTTGGTGATGGAAGGCGGTCGAAGGTCCCATTCATCCCATCCATGCCACCCTCCTGCTCCGGCATCGGAGATACAGGGGCATGAACTCCGAGCAAATTATGTAAACCCGCTATGTCAGTCTCTATCTTCTCCATCCGTTGATCCAACTTCCCCATCCATTGATCCATCTTCTCCATCCGTTGATCCATCTTCTCCATCCGTTGATTCATCTTCTCCATCCGTTGATCCATCTTCTCCATCCGTTGATCCATCTTCTCCATCCGTTGATCCATATTTAGCATAGTCTCTAAAAGAAGATCTATCTTTACCAGCATAGTAGAGTTCCCGGGGATATCGACACTTAACCCATTCAGCATTCGGTCTAACGAGCTGGATCTTGTGCATGGGGTGCTGTGGACATCTGGGTGGATGGGTACTACAGAGGATGAGATGGGGGTTCCCTGGAGAGAAGCGGCAGCGTCGTCGAAGAAGGATGGAGGTGACCTGTGGATTTCCGGGAGAGAAGCGGCAGCGTTGTCTAAGCGGGTTGGAGAAAGTGACCTGTGGATTTCCGGTAGAGAAGCGGCAGAGTCGTCTAGGCGTAATGGAGAAAGTGACCTGTGGATTTCCGGGAGACGAGCGGCAGTGTCTTCGAAGAGTAGTGGAGAACATGGGCCATGGGTTTCCGGGGGAGCAGCGGCAGCGTCGTGGACGAGTAGTGGAGAAGATGGGCTGTGGATTTCCGGGAGAGCAGCGGCAGAGACGTCGAAGCGTAATCAAAGGAAGTGGCCTGCGGGTTCGATGGTTTGGCTGCCATTTGTTTTGCCTTGAGTGTACATCACCGAATTTCTTCTTGACATAATAAGGCTTACGTGTAATAAAACCCTTAGCCTTTGGGGTAAGCAGAAGGTTTTCTTTATTAGCCTTAGCCTTTCACTTTGGACTTGGCTTGGAAATGGCTCCTGCCTTTCACTTTTTCTGCGTGACAGGCACGGCAGAGATGAGGACACCAACGGTAACTAACGCGTAAGTATATTTATATTACTATATAATATAGTATATCTATTATTGTTTATATTGCTGCATATAAATATAACTATATAGTATAGATCTATCTAACATTATGGTTATTTCTGTTTATTTATATTACTATGTAATATAGTATATCTATCTATTATTGTGTATATTGCTGCATCTATTATTGTTTACTGTAAATGATGTGCTGTACTTGTGGCCTACTGCACTGTAGCTTACCGGATTGTTGTTTTTCTGTACACTGTACTGTAGGGAGACAACTCTTCTGGTCGACAAATTAAGTGAACAGAATGATTTGAAGAGTGCCTTAAGGGTCAAATACACTCTGCTGCATTATCACAATCTCACTGTATCCGAGACCAGCACCGTCTTTCACCACACCAGCTCCCTCTGGAGCTCCGAGGTGGTGATCTGATCGGAGCTCCAGAGGGAGATGGTGTGGTGAGAGACGGTGTGGGCTTTCGTCCAGGCCGCGTCACTTAGCTTTTATAAGCTACAAATGCTGTTTTAATTCTGAGACACTGTAAGTGTGCATTTTATAAGTTTGTTGATAAAAGGTTATTGCCGCCAGATCTGTGCTATGGGTGTTCTTCTCCTCTCGCTGAGGTACATCCCCTGAGTTACGGAGGCCAGTGATATTTCCTCATCTGCCTATTTGATCTCTATTGCCTGAAAACTTCTAACTTCTTGTGAGTAGGAATAACACAGGAGCCAAGTTGAATAGGAATTTTCCTAGCACTGTCGATACCACTGCACTTAGAGTATTTTTATGTTCTTTTCCCCTATGCTCCCCCTGGATCGTGTGATACAAGGAATGTGATTGAAACCAGAAAGCCATCCGCTCAAAGAAATGGCGTGGGAGAGCTGTATTGTAGATAAGAAGTTGAAATACTGCAGTGCAGTACATTATCCTGTGTGTGCGTGCGGGGGCGAGCGAGGGAAGAGTGATACTGTTACAGTACACACCTATGCGTTTCAACAATGTTCAAATGAGACATACATGTGTAGCCAGGTCCCCTGTCGGTGCGGGGCCGTGCGCGAGCACAGCGCGCCTCTCTCTTCAATGCGGCCTGTTGCTAGGGCCGCGGTCGCGTTGCTGCAGTCCCGGCGGCTCGGGGAGCAGGGCGCCGCCATTACGAGTGCTGTTGCGCATGCGCCGGAGCCAGATAGCGCGGGAGGCCCACAGACAGCTCGCGCATGTGCTTTGATAGCGTGACGGCCTGGCCAATAGAAAGAGGGCTCTGGGAAGGGACTACATATCCCATGAGCCTAGGAGCGCCCCACGTGACCCCAGGGAGCCAATAGGGCTGCAGCATCTCCCTGCAGGGAGATTGATACATTTTCGCGGGCTTGCAGCACGTTTGGCAGTTGATGACCGGAGCAGCTAGGGGAAGGAGGTAGGGTGCAGGAGTCAGTGACTCTGCACTAGGCCAGCAGCCCCCCAGGCCCCAGATAGCCCTGAGTCACAGCAGCTGAGTGTTGTAGGGACAGGCCCCAGGTTAGGGACCCTGCCCCTTATCAGTATCCAGAGAAAGTTAGGGACACAGCGGACACTGCATTTCCATCTTGAGGTTTGAGCTCAGACCTCCGCTGCGGCTGCAGCAGTCATCCAGGTGGGATCGCCCTGGATGGTGGTTCCGGTGTCTTCGCTCATCGGATCCTTTGTGAAGCCCGTTGCAGGCCCGAGCACTGGAGTGCTCAGCAGGTAATCCGTAACAACAAGTGCACCAACAATCCTATTAGCTTTAATAGTGACTGCCAGTCACACATATCCTCTCTCTCTAGACTGTGGGACATTGTGTGGGGTTACTGGACACGGGATGGGATCACCCGGTGTAAGGGGGATAGCGTCCTGCGAGACGCAGTAGTTAGTGTCGCCTCTAGGGAGGGACACCTGTTGATATTATATGCAAGTACGTTCTATGCTCGCAAGTAAAGTCATTGGTTGTATTATATGCTGTTGTGTGATCTATATATATATATATTGTCCTGCGAGGATCACTCCCCCCTCGGGTGGGAGCCATCGCAGGTGGAGGCGCTGCACCGAGTACGAGGTTACTCTTATTATTACTATTTGTGACCCAGGCTCCCCGTGGCGGAGGCTTAGGCCCCCTGTGAGCCTAACAGATAAAGCACCACACCTGGTAACACTAAGTTCCCCTCACACACACATTATATGCGATTGAATGGGGGAATACCCATTACATTTGGAGGCGCTGCTGAGATGTCTACCTGGGGTGCCCTATTCCATATCAAATTGTCCGATTTAAATGCCATCATGTCCGTGCCGTCAAAGCAAGACGTCCATGACTAGGCCTTAGCGCGCCACGTGTCCCCAAGGCGCGTGGTTGCAGTGGCGGGAGTATCCAATGATACGGGCTTCTACACAGTAGGCACCCAAGTACGGGATTGTCCGGGACTGGCCACTGCACGGGTGATAGACTTTAAACTAGATGCTGACGGCCAGGGAACCACCTACCTCATGGCCACAGAATATGACATATGCTCAAAAACTGTTCCCCATGTATTAAACCTACCCGAGCCCTCCGCAGAGGACTGTCTCATGATCTATCCTGACACACAGGCTTCCGAAGAATTGTCCGTCTGTACTGGACCAATCACGAGCCACCGGGCCAACAGTACTCCTCTCGGGACAGGCCCCCCCAAGGCCTCCTTCACCCCGAGCGGCTTCGGGGGAGTCAGCAGCTGGGCGGGGAGTCCACCCACCACGCCTACTCCTGATAGACGGCCCGGCGGGCCCCCAATCATGCCTAGCATAGGAGCTGGAACCAGTAGTCAGCCCCATAGTGGTGATTTTTCCTTGAATATGATAGCCTCCCAAATAGTAGAAGCTGTCACCAGCTCGACCCAAGCCCAGTGCTATCGGAAACAAAATCCTTTTCTGGGATTCTGCCGACGCCTGCGGGAGAAGAAGGGATCGAGGCATGGAGGGACCATACGCTCCAAGCAATAGAGGAGTGGTCGTGCTCTGAAGCCAGCAAAAGACAGGCTGGTCGAGTGCCTCCGAGGCCCAGCCGCCCGGCTGGTACGGATCCACCGTGACGTGGAAGGAGAAGTTACTGCATAGGAATTAGTGGAAATGCTCGCTCAGTCCTATACCTGAGAAGACGACGAGGATGAGCTAATGGCTCAGTTCAAAGCTCTTCGCCAAAAAGAAGGAGAGGATTTTGTACAGCTGTCACTGGGGACCCTCCTGACCAAAAATATCATTTCCGCCGCCGAAGCGGACCCATACCGACTCAAACAGCCACTCAAGGGGTCGTTGCCTGATCACAACATAGCTATAATGATGCGGGCCGCACCGATGCTGTAGTACCCCCCAGCTACATGGAATTAATGGGTTACATCAAAGGACATGAAGTGCAGCGACATTTCCATGAATCCAAAAAGACCAAAGCTACCATCAAGGGTGACACCGCGGTTCCCTCTGCCCCAAAGGGTAAGAAATCTTCCACCCCGGAGGAGGAAGTGATTCATAAGTCGCCTGCCAGGGAAGGTTGTGCTCCCAAGAGGTCATCTTCCACGTACAAGGCTCGTCCTGAACGTCACGATGTAGTTTGCTATAACTGCGGGAAGAAGGGCCACTTCTCCAACGATTGTCCGGAGAGGGAGTACCCTCCGGAGGAGAAACCTCCCAATAGAAGAAACCCAGCCCGGTCAATGGTATGCCGAGTACAAACTGCCGAGTCTGACTCAGAACCCCCTCCTGGAACCACAGATGTCCCTGCTGACGCCGGTCCCGGTGATGACGCCTCCTCCAGGGAAGTTTATAGTCAAGTAGGCCCCGCGGCCATCGTACCAGTTGTACTGGAAGGGATCTATGCATCGGGCTACTGGACACGGGATCACAAGTGATCATCATATACCGCAAGTTCTATGACCTGCACCTCAGACACTGCCCCCTGAGGACGGCCGATCATATGAAAGTAAGGGGGTTAAGTAATGAAGACTACCCCATCGATGGGATTGTAAGGGTTCAACTGGAAATACTCCAACTGAACACCGGCAAGAGACACCCCATGCATGTAGCGGCAATGGTATGCCCGGAGCCCCAAGACCAGTGCATGTATCCGATCATCTTGGGCACCAACACTGATATAGTGCAAGCTGTAATCCGAGCGTACCTGAAAGAGACTAACGAGTTGCCGCTAGCCAATTCTCTCCTAGATCCTCTCCTACGAGAGGAGTGCAACCGGGTATATGCCCTGGAGCGTCACGGGGATCTCTACAATCGCCAACACGGACTGACGACCATATTACCAGGGGGAGTGCAAAGGATGGCCATTTGGTGCTGTTATCCCGAACGAGATGAGAGCGATCAGCTTTTCTCTCTGGAGAGTACCCTTGAGGATGAAGTTCAGAGAGGGTATAGGGTACTACCCGAAGTGAGGGAGTGGACGACTAAAATCCCTCTACGAACCCACGTGTACATGCAGAATCTCTCCCCCTTCCAGATGAAATTTGATGCCGACCAGAGTTTGGGTTGCATGTTCAGCCCTGTGGAAACAAAGACCCAGGTGTAGGCGGCGGCAGTGAATGAGCGGTTAGTCGATCTGGACTTCAAATTCCGCGAGTCGACGTTGCCCACCAAGTGGAAAGAACGGCTGACAACCCAGTTGAATAGACGACGGACTGTGTTCTCCACGAGTGAGATGGATGTGGGGTGCAGTCGCAGCGCCCAACATGCCATTCGACTGAGTGATGCCACCCCGTTCCGGGAATGCTCTCGTCGCATCGCCCCGCGGGATGTGGACGATGTGAGGAACGCCATACAGGACATGGAAACCGCTGGGATTTTGAAGGAGTCTCTGGGCCCTACGCGTCACCCATAGTGGTGGTGCGGAAAAAGAACGGATCCGTACGACTGTGTGTCGACTATCGAACTCTGAACAATCGTACGATACCAGATCAGTACAACCGTCCGCGCATTGAAGAGATCCTGAATGCTCAGAACGGAAGCCAATGGTTCAGCGTGCTCGATCTACGATCTGGGTACTATCAGGTACCTATGAATGCAGAGGATCAGGAGAAAACAGCCTTCGTCTGCCCCTTGGGTTCTACCAATTTACACGTATGCCCCAAGGTATATGTGGGGCCCCTGCTACCTTCCAACGACTGATGGAAAAGACTATCGGGGATATGAGCCCTCGGGAGTGTCTTGTATACCTGGACGACATCATTGTCTTCGGAAGAACTCTGGAGGAGCATGAAGAAAGGCTGCTTAAAGTAATAGACCGTCTTGGGAAGAAAGGGCTGAAATTGTCCCTAGACAAGTGCCGGTTTTGTCACACCTCGGTGACCTACGTGGGGCACATCGTGTCGGCTCAAGGGATCGTCACTGACCCAGCCAAAGTAGAAGCGGTCGTGAACTGGCCGCGTCCCGAGAATGTCACAGAACTACGATCCTTCCTGGGGTTCTGTGGGTATTACCGTCGCTTCGTGGAAGGGTACTCTAGTAGAGCAAAACCCCTGAACAATCTGTTGAAGATATACCCCGAAGAGACCCAAAGGAAGACCGTATCGGCTCGCCAACCGTTTGGTGATAAATGGACGTCTGAGTGTGAACAGGCCTTCCTGATATTGAAGAAATGTCTGACCGAAGCGCCGGTGCTTGTGTATGCGGATCCCAAACAACCATACGTTCTGCATGTGGATGCCAGTCTCAATGGACTGGGTGCCGTCCTGCAGCCCGAGGGCCTTCGGCCTGTCGCCTACATCAGTCGCAGTCTGACACCCAGTGAACAGAGGTACCCCGTCAACAAGTTGGAGTTCCTGGCTCTCAAGTGGGCGATCACCGAGAAGCTCCACGATTACCTTTACGGGGTGACGTTTGAGGTAAGGACGGATAACAATCCCCTCACGTACAATGCAACTACAACCAACATCACTGCGAAATGCTCAAAGAACTAGATTGATCATCACTAGAGTCTAGGCGCAAAGTTCACCTTTCCTGTCTTGCCTTCAAATTCTTTATGGGCAAGCTACCCAGCTACCTGAACAAGCTCCTCACCCCTACCACATGCAGCACTTATCACCTGAAATCAGACTCCAAAAGACTGTTCATGGTCCCAAGGCTCAACAAAGTATCCGGCCGGTCCTCCTTTTCTTACCGTGCACCCCAAAACTTTAACAACCTACCAGAGACTCTCACATCCACCACCAGTTTTAAGTCCTTTCAAATCTAAGGCTGTCTCACATTTTAATCTGGTCTGTAACTGTTTCATACTGAACGCCCATAATATATATATTTTCTTTAACTGGGCATGCAATGTCTTGTATATAATGTATACCCTGTTCATTTATGCAACTGTATTTGTAACAATGTCTTAACTCTATGCCCAGGACATACTTGAAAACGAGAGGTTACTCAATGTATTACTTCCTGGTAAAATATTTTATAAATAAATAATAAATAAATATATCCAAACAAGTGGTACCATCCACGCGGGACCCACCCAACTTGAGGCGGAGGCTTCGCAGATTGCAGTACTGGATCCGTGGATCCCATCATCCGCAAGACCAAGCCAGCGCGCCCAGGTGTGGACACACCCGGCAGGTACCGTCTTCAAAAGTGCACCAACTCCCACAGTATAGTGGCAGTGCTGACCACATAGAGGTTGGGGCTATAACCTTGGAGACACTTAGGTGGTAGAGTGACCAAAGGCCTCATAAGGAACTGTGGGGACTGTGTACAGAGTGGAATCATTGGTGGGGATTGGTTACAGCCATGCATGGCAAGTGGGTAGCTGTAACCAGTAGCCATCATATATAAGTTGCTATCAGTAAACTGTTATTCTGTGTTAGTAAAAGAGAAAAAAAACACAAGGCGCACCAAGATGAGAGATGTAAATTGTATTACCAAAAAATAAAATAGTAAAAACTTACATATAAAATTTCTTTAATAATCCCCTATTCTGACGTTTATCACAGGAGTAGGGCATCGCATAGGGAATAGATGGGCAGTCTCAGTCCTGGGAGATCAGTCCCGCGCGCTGGGGCTGTCTCCGTTGTGTCTCCTATCCTCCACGTGTAATAGCGTGGTGAGGAGTGTAGCGCGCATGCGCAGGAACCGGAGCCCTCTATAGGTGTCCTTAGGATGCCTGTCCATTTGTGATAACTAGAAACGATCGGGAACGGGCAAAAATGATACACTTGAAAGTGTACTGGTGGTGAATATTGAAACCGCCAGCACAATAGTCGCAACGCTTTTCGTTTACCAAAGTAAACTTCTTCAGGCTTACATCTCTCATCTTGGTGCGCCTTGTGTTTTTTTTCTCTTTTACTGACATTGGTATCGCCGTCGGAGTCTTCCAGTGGAAACCACATTTGGAGGTGGGGGAGACACCTCAAAACACGAGAGCAGCAAAAGAACAGAGAGGGATCAACATTCCAGGTTTAAAGAGCCAGAGCGCGGACTGAACTTTTCATCACTGTTATTCTGTGTTACCCTGTGTGTTCATTGTGTGATTGTATGCCTATATATGTATATGGGTCCTGTAACGGGCAAATCCACATAGTAGGATACTCTACAGGTGGAGGCGCTGATGGAGATTGTTCCAGAGTACACCCGAGGCTTCCTGCAGCAGAGGCTCAGACCTCCTGGGAGCCACAGGTATTGCACCACATGTACACCGTAGACACATATCTCACAGAGGGTGGGGATACATGTGCTACATAAATATCTAAATTCCCTCATAACTTTCACATGTGAATCACATCAAAACATGCAGGTGCTCCTGGCGGGCGTGACAAGACTAAGCATGACCGTCTTACCTCTAAACCTGAGTGATAAATGAATATCTGTCCCCCAGTAACTGCTAAACCTGACGTGTCTAATCATTATATGCCACTCAGTGACACAGATACACACATGTAATTCTTAGCATGTTCCACAGATGACATCACATGATATTCTATTTTTAATATAGTCACTCTTATGTTGAATACTTTCTTAGCCATGCCTCCTGAATCCTCCAGAGAATGTCTTCAAAGTCAGCTCTAAAAAGATCAAGTTTATAAAGTTGTCACAAAGGCAAATTTTATACCCATCTCTGGCCAGACATCTGTCCTTTTCTCAAGACTCTATCAGCAACATTCAACCCATCTGGTACATTCAGTGGGCCATACAGGATAGCAGAAAAATAACAGTAAAAAACAACGTGAAACATTAAAGTTTATTTCATGCCACGCATTGCATCCTCACTCAGGAGTTAGGTTACCTTAACACAGAAAAGTAACTAGGGTATTTTTGGAGGCATCTGCATCACATCACCAGGGAAAAGTCTCAGAACCAGGATAGTTAGACACTCAGGGAGTTAGGTTATCAAGCACTGTTATCCCGAGACAGTGAGCAATAAGGTACTCAGGGCGTTTGGTTACCATGTGTCAATAGTTTATGGAGAAAAAGACAGGGGTGCCCAATGCTACATCCAATTGACAAAACATATAAAGTAATAAGTATAAAGTTTGAATACTTCAATAATAATAATATTTACTTGGTTATTTAGTTAAACCCTTTGGCCAAAGCGTCATAAGCCTGCATACCACATCAAGGTATAACCAATAATGCAGGTCCTACACTACACTGTGAACCCTTCCCTTTACCTCTGTATGAGGTGAAAGAATCATAGTAGATCCTGTTCTTTGCAGCAGAGTGAAAAGACCTCCCAAGTTAAAAAGGTGAGGAGTGAGCTCTGGGGGGAGGTACAGGTCCCTTTGAGGTGATAGTGATGGTATCCCAACTCCGTAGGTGCATTGTTGCAATGACATAAGTAAAATGAAAGACCCCAGCAGCAGATAATGTCCCGGATCTCCTGGACAGACCCCATTCTACTCCCACCCACCCTGATACCCCCAGTAACTGCCCTGGCCCCAGGGGGCAGCTACTCACCTTGAAAGTAATGCGCTCCAGTGGCTCGCCGTTCGCCACTATGTCCATGTAAACCACGGGGTTATTATTGGAGCTGGAGGTTGTGGTTACTGAAAGCATGGTGAGAAGTGTGCTGATCCACGGAACCTGTCTGGTCTATATATACAGTGTGTGTGCAGCGCCACCCGCGTATGTGCAAAACAAAGCTTTCCTTAATGCTGAAACTGTAATTTCTTTGTTTAACTGGGCCCCTCGTCTTATCTAATAACCCCCCCTTGTAGCGTCAGAGACAGAGAGATGTACCGGCTATCGGCCTTGAGAAAGATGAGGTAGCTTAGCACAAGAGTTTTCTTTTTGCTTAATCTGCTTAAATACATTGCAAAATATATAACCAAGTAACTGCAAGAAAAACAAGATAAAGAAAAGTAAGATGTCCAATGAAGTAATAACTGCTGACAGTGTGATATTAAATATGCCCGCCGCGCCTTCTGGTATAAGATTGCTTGCTTAGAGCCAATAGTGCAGTTCATTTATGTTCGATCTGACACATGTCGGGATTTTTATGTAAATGTAACTCTTGCAAGCAGCTGCTGCAATAAAGATTTCCAACAGATTGTTTTTGCTTAAAAAGAATAAGTGTGGGACTGAGTTTTTCCACGACGCTAGCAACATACCCTACTACGTTATGTGGCCCTTACAGTAAAAGGGACCCGTCCGGTCTATATATACAGTGCGTGTGTGCAGCGCCACACGCATATGTGCAAAACAAAGTTTTCCCTTCGAGCTTTCCTTAATGCTGAAACTAAGACATACAATACAATACAACTGTAATTTATTTGTTTAGCTGGGCTCCTCATCTTATATATTAACCCCCCCTTGTAGCACCAGAGACAGAGAGTCCACTGAAGTACTCCCCGTGCAGATAGTTAAACATGGAAAGAAAATAGATGAAATAACATAGCGTAATACTGTATGGTAATCAGAACAAACATATGCAAACACACACACACACAAAAATTAATTAATTAATTATTTTAAACAGCTGTCTTGCATGACGGGGATGTATGTTAAATACCCAGAACCTCCCCTATCTCACTACTCCTTGAGAAAGCGCCATAGTGGGCGTGAAACGCGTGGGAGAGTAGAAAGAAAAGGATGTTCAGCGCTCGTGCTGCAGGTGATAGATAATGGAGAATCCCTTTGCTGCACGTGCATGGAGCGTCTCCCCAAAAGCTCCCACCTCAAGGTGATCCCCCGTAAAAAGGGGGGAGGACACCCTGAAAAATAAAAAAGAGAAAAAATGCACAAATGCGCACCAGGGGTTAAGTAATTGTCATTTAATAATAAAAATACACAAATAATACTGAGGGGATGCAACCCCACCACAGCACAAATGTTACACAGCTCAGATTCAGTGACCATACATATGAACTCTGAGATATCTAAAACCCTAAGCAGTATAACACATACAATACACTAAAAAACAGATATAATCAATCAATGTAAAAAATAACAAAAAATAACAATCCAAAGTGGTTTAAAGTGAAACCGCCATAGAGGACTATCAAAAAACTGACAGGGGGAGACGGACACTCACACTGACAGGGGGAGACGGACACTCACACTGACAGGGGGAGACGGACACTCACACTGAGGCAGAAATGCGGGTCCACGGTGACCGTATTAGGATCCGGATCACGGCACCGCAGAGCTGGAACACGCCGCTTGTGCCTCTCGCAGGCTCCGTCTCAGCCTGTCAGCAAACACGTGCAGGATGACCTGTCGTGACCTCTACGCGTTTCGCACCACGTGCTTCGTCAGGAGGTCACGTACAGCGTCATCCGCGCGTATTTGTAGGCGGCAGGCAATCAAATGGGATGGCCCAAAACAGACACCCTTTTTATGCCATATATTTGCAACAGTGATGTAACCTCTTATTCTATGCCGTGCCATATACCACGGGATTCATGCTATGATCAATGGTTAATCAAAGCAAGGAAACCGATACTTCGTATATAAATGGCCACATGACATAGAACCATCACATATAATGCAAATAATATATATAAGAAAAACACACAATACCCTAAAATATCAATTATAAAAAGAACTTCTATGATAAAATCATAAAGATGAACGGCAGGCAATCAGAGCAAACACCCTTTGATTGCCAAATTAATGTGAACTCATATTCCATGCTGCTGCCATATATCACAACATTCATAAACTTCATGCAATGATCAATAGTTAGTCAAAGCAAGGCAGATGATAATTAGAACGTAAATGGCTACACAACAGAGATCCATCACACATAATGAATACAAGAAATATAAAGAAAAACACACAATATTAATACAAATACCATAAAAAAAAGTTTCATCAATTGTCAGACAACGCATGTGGTCTATGTCTTGCAGTGTAGCGGTAATTTACAGTACATTGGGAAGACCAAAAGACCACTAAAGATGCGTATGTTAGAACATTTGAGAAATGTAAAAAACATACCAAAAATAATAGCTAAAGGTATGCCACTTACTCCGCTATTAAAACACTTTAAAGAGGTGCACAAGAATGATCCTGGCTGTATCACATTTAAGGGACTTGAAAGTGTATCATTAAATACTAGACAGGGAAATAGAGAAAATCATTTATTAAAACGTGAACAGTATTGGATTTATGAAATGCAAACTAGATATCCTACTGGTTTCAATGAACTTATTCAATTAACTCCATTGAATCTGAGCTGTGTAACATTTGTGCTGAGGTGGGGTTGGATCCCCTCAGTATTATTTGTGTATTTTTATTATTAAATGACAATTACTTAACCCCTGGTGCGCATTTGTGCATCTTTTCTCTCGCGTGGGAGAGTACTTTGAACTGTTTGTTTTGTTTTTTATGTAGTCTAATAAATTAGGTTTTAACTTCTTTGCTGGTGAGTTCTACTATTTTGTCATGGAGCGGATGGATACTGATCTTTGCCTGTTTACTCTGTTACTGTGAGAGGATCTAGATTCACCACCGGATGTTCCAGGGAGACATCTCTGCACGTTGGGGCTACATTGGACTTCCAGGGAGCCAGGCGGTGATTGATTGTGAGTAGCGTGTACTCCACACCGGGCGCAGCCGGGGCGAACCGAGGGAGACTGAGTGAGTTGCCTTCTCATGTATTGTCCCCTGAGTGTTCTGCAAAAGCCCACCTTGCTTTCCCTGTCATCCCGCATTGACTGTGTACCCTTTTAATCCGTTGCCAAACTCCTATGATTGAATGAACAATTTATGATTAATGGCTGCTGCTGAGCAGCGTTGACCGTCACTCTTGGAGCTTTTACACGTTTTTTTTCAGACCAAACGGTCACACGCTGCAAGTCAGCATCAGCCTCCGGGCGGGACACTCCCTTGCACTCACGGGGACAGACTGCAGATCTGTGGCTCCAAACGCCGTCTCACGAAGAGCCTGCGCTTGCGCAGTCGCAGCTGTAGATCTATGGCAGCAGATTCGTCAAGACACAGCTCGGCAATGCTGTGATGATGGTAACGGCAGATTCGCTCTTGCTCAGGGCGCTGTACTGGTTCAGATTGGTAATAGACGGTGACAAAATATGGTGCAACAGTAGAATGTAAAACGGGACCACCGTATGCGTTTCGGAAGTCGTGGCTTCCTTCCTCAGGGGTTAAATGATAATGACTCAGTCTCTGTGTGTCCGTATATAAATAGTTTCGGTTAAAAGGTGCAGTACACCAATTAGAAATGTCGGACAAAGTAATAACTGCTGACATTGTGATATTAAATATGCCCGCCGCTCCTTCTGGTATAAGATTGCTTGCTTAGAGCCTATAGTGCAGTTCATTTATGTTCGATCTGACACATGTCGGGATTTTTATGTGAATGTAACTCCAGTTATGAAGGGAGTATATGCAGAAAAGTGTGAAAATTGATGCAAGACTGTGCTGAAGCAGGGGAATTTTCAGTAAACAAGTGCTGAGGGTAAAATTGCCCTACTGGGGAAAAAGGAATTGCTGAGCTGTGTAAAAGGTATCCGAAAGTGTGAATGCCATAATACCCAAAGTTGAGACTGAACCTTACTGAACTAAGCAGAAAACCACATTATTTGGCTGAAGCGGAGGGAATGCACCTAGCAAGTAAATGGTGTAAAGCAAACAGAAGTTTTTACCTAGCAACTGCACATCCAGTATACCTAATGAGAGAAATTGCGTGCACAGTACTGCTGATATTGTAAAACTTACCCAAGAAAAAGAAAAGTCTACAGAGATGCCTGTGAGAGCTACGACCTCTACAAGCAAAATATGCCCACCTGTAAGGCTACCACAATTGGGGGTTCTAGCAAATACAGTGGTAACAGCTGCAATAGCGCCTCCTGAGGTCAGGAAGAAAATTACACCTGATAGCCCCAAAATGGAGGACAAGAGGCAGCGTTCCTGTAATGAACCCTACCCCACGGAAGAGTGGTCCTTCCAGTCCAATAAAGAGGAAGACATCTCTTACGGGGAACCCGAACCGAGTCACACCCACAAAACACCCCAAGAATGGTGGGGTGCCTGAACTCGGCACGAACCGAAAAGACCGCTCTCTATGATGACGAATATGGTCGACAGGAGAAAGAGCGGGAGCAGCAGATCACCAAATATTTCTGTCAGCTAAAGCAACTGCAAGAAAAGCCTGGTGTATTCAATGAAGCCGCTGAAGTATCAAATAAAGAAGGAGACCCCAATATTCCGTATCGGACGGAGTCATCCAAAACAAAAAGGAGGAAAAAGAAAAGCGGTTCTTCACTTACAGTACCTTGGAAGGAACAGACATGCCCGCAGATCCTGTGGAGAAAAAAGGGGACGAGTTGTCCTGCAGCCTAGAGAAAATGGAGAATTCGTCCCGCGAATAATCAAATATCCAGAGGGCCCAAGGCAGAAGTCGTGTACCCCAAAGAAGTGTCTGTCCGGTGCCAACAGTGAGGAACCCTCAACCAATCATCCCAGGGAAGCGGAGACGGAACCAGTGAGTGACGATCCCTTGACCAGTCCTGAAGACGCCCTGAAAATTGCCAGGCGTGACTGTGATCTACTCCGGGAACAATTGAAACTTGAGAGGGAAGATAATGCTGAGTTACAGAAGACGGTGCTCGCAATATACTCTGAATCTGGAACAGAATTGGATGATCACAAGACTGAGCTAGATACTGCAAACGCTACTATTTCTGCCATGGATGAAAAGCAGAGCCAATCTGATAAAATGATGGCTAAGCTGAAGCGGAAGTATGAGGAGGCACTAAAGCAGATGACAGTCTTTCAGCAAGAGGTTCACACTCGTCGCGTAGAGCCGAATGCCTCACAACAGGAGGTCAACAGTGTCCGGACAGAGGTGGACGTATCTCAGAAAGAGGTTCAGACACTCCGCAGAGCACTGGATGCCTCACATCATGAGACCAACAGCTGCCGCACAGACCTGGAAGTCTCCAGAAAGGAACTACACAGTCTCACTGAGAAACTATTGTCAATCTTAATACAGATCTCAAAGTCTCTCAGAAGGAGCTTCAGACCCTCAACCTAGAGAAGGAAGTCTCACGCCAGGAGACTGTCATTCTCAAAGCAGATGTGCGTAAATGGAAGGAGAACTGCAAGGAGGCCCTGAATAGTACAGAGACTGATAAAGGAGAAAATTGAAGATTAAAAAGAGAAAATTTAGAACTGGAAGAAGAAAATTTTCATTTGACAGACGATGTCAAGGAAAAGAATGAAAGGCTGCATGAGCTTAAAGAAATAAATAGACTTTTGTAAGGTGAGAAGTTTGAAGCAGAACCAACTGCAAGGTCTGCGTACGCACCTCCAGATGGCCGAGGAGAAGCAGCGAACTCTGCAGGAAGACAATCTGCAGGCTGTTAAGAAATACAGTTGCTGCAGGAACGTCTGATTACCCAATATGTCCCCGCAAAGCAGCATGAGAAACCAAAAGGCTAGCCTGAGCCTCACCAAAGCATCGCTAAAGGCCAAGCTTAGAACCCAGGTAACCCGGCACAAAAGGGAGCACAAGAAGGTCCAGAAACTGAGACAAGTAACTGTGGCCCGAGAAAAGAAATTCATAGTGCTTCACAATGCAGTGAAAATGTGGAAGCAAGCTCAGAGAAAACAAAGGGTGCAGATAAATTCCCTGAGAAGAGACTTGCAAGACGAACTCAAAAAAACAGGGCTCTCGCGCGGATGAGATTACAGTTCTACAAGGATAAGTATTGACCCTGACTAAGCGTTAGTGTCCCACAGCCACAAAAACCCATAAAGACAAGGGTACAGTGAGAGCTGGGAATACCGCTCGTCTGAAAAACAATGTTGCAAAATTTGAACCACCTAAACAAACACAAGCAAAATCTACAGCCACCCAACAGGCAATAAAAGAAGGTACACATGCTGAATCAAAACCAGAATAATCCGTAGCTGATGAAGCTGAAAAGATGGGACATTCTCTGGAAGTGGATATGGATTTGCAACTTAATCCCAAAGAGGCTGAACTAGCAACTCCATTAAGTGGAAAAAGTGCAGAGAGACAGCTTCAAGAGCGGGAAACTCAAAGGGCTGTTTTTAAACGCTCTGCAACTGCTGCCATACAGTCTGCCTACAATAAAACGAGCACCCGCCGTGAGGAAAATCTCATGACCGCGCACGTAGCAAAAATACTATACTTAGAAAAAGTCCTCCTCGAGCGACTGAGGAGTGCTGATCTCAAGCACCTTCGGGAGGAGACAAGAATGAACTGGAGAAAGGGCCCCGATCCCAGCGGGACTGAGGGTTCTCTTCCTCCATCCACCCTCATTCAAGTCACAGAGATATCTAGAATGAGAGTGGAAGGATGGGCTTTGGCCGTGGCAAGCCCGAGCTTCCCACAAACAGAGGAGGTATGTAACAGGGGAGTTATCCCTGTTCAGGAAATGTGCCTCTAATCCAGCAGTGTGGTGGTTAACTGCTTGTAGTTAATTATCCGACACCACCTGCCTGATTAGCTTCTTAGAAAAGCCTGTCTTTTGAGACAGGGAGAGAGATTGGCGTGCAGACCGCGCCGCGGAGAAACGGCTCAGAGAGTATGAGGGGAAAGAGTGGGGACGTAGAGAAGAGGGAGAGATAGCCGCCGTGGGACCTGGGTTGACGGGGACATGCCGGGAAACGTGAGTCCCCCGATCCGTTACCGTATCCCCCCTTGAGGATTGGACTCCGGACGTTCCTCCCAAGGTCTATGAGGAAACTTCCGACGGAACTGTCCGAGGAGCGTTGGGGCATGAATGTGATGAGATGGTATCCAGGAACGTTCCTCCGGGCCATATTCTTTCCAGTTAACAAGGAAGTCTGCCCCTGGACCAACGAGAATCGAGTATGGCCTGGACTTCAAATTCTTGTTGTCCTTGAACGACGACAGGATTAGGTCTCTGAGGGCGGTCTGGAAAATGGGCATTTTGGATCACGGGCTTAAGTAGAGACATGTGGAATACCAAGGGAATCTTCATGGTATGAGGAAGTGCAAGTCGGTATGCGACCGGGTTGATCCTTTCGAGGACCTTAAAACGACCCAAGAATCTCGGGGCCAGTTTCTGGGAAGGAGTCTTGAGCTTGATATTCTTAGAAGATAGCCAAACTCTGTCTCCGGGTTTTAATACTGGACCCACTTGACGTCGCCGATCTGCTTGCGTCTTTTGTCTTTGAACGGAACCTTGCAAAGTTTTTAGGATCTTTTCCAAGAGTTTTGAATACAGGAAATGTGAGAATCCGCTGTGGGAACACCAGAGGGGAGGAAGGAGAGGGGAAGACTGCTGGGATGGAATCCATAGTTAATGAAAAAAGGCGACTCTTGCATGGACTCGTTTCTTAATGAGTTAATAGCAAACTCAGCCCAGGGTAATAGATCCACCCAATTGATTTGAGATTCAGACACAAAGCATCTGAGGTACTGTTCCAGAGTTTAATTCATTCGCTCCATCTGACCGTTGGTTTGTGGGTGATAACCCAAGAAAAATAGAAGGGAAATGCCAAGTCTCTGAGGAAAAATCTCGCCAAAACTTAGAAATGAATTGAGTACCTCTGTCTGAAACAATCGAAATAGGTACACCGTGTAGTCTGAAAATTTCCTTAGAAAAAACGTCGGCTAAAGTAGCTGAATTAGGAAGACCCTTGAGGGGTATAAAGTGTGTATGCTTGGAAAACCTATCTACTACCGCAAGGATCATATTCATCCCTTTAGAATTGGGAAGTTCCACAATAAAGTCCATGGAGATATGTTTCCAAGGTTGTTCCGGAATAGGAAGAGGCATGAGGAGACCAGAAGGTTTGTGTCGGGTGGATTTGCTCTTGGCACAGACCAGACAAGCTCTGGTGAAATCGAAAATGTCCTTGTTCATTTTAGGCCACCAAAAGGTCCGTTTGATAAGATCTACTGTCCTCTGGAAGCCTGGATGACCAGCAGATCTAGAAGAATGTACCCACAGAAGTATTTTATGGCGAAAACGCGGGGCCGCGTACAACCGTCCTTCTGGCACCTTAAATCTCCTGGGAATATGAGCCTGGGCTTTATTAATTTCATCCAAGATATCAAAGTTATTGGCGGAAATAATACATTTAGCGGGAAGAATCGTCTCAGAGGATTCGTTCTCCATAGAGAACTGGCGAGACAGAGCACCGTCCTTGATATTTTTGGTGCCAGGAATATAAGAAATTGTGTAATTGAACTGAGAGAAGAACAAAGCCCAACGAGCTTGACGGGATCCCAAACAACGAGCCTCCTCAATGTACAATACGTTTTTGTGATCGGTGAGGATGGCTACAGGCTCCTTGGTACCCTCGAGGAGATGTCTCCATTCTGGAGGGCCAATTTGATGGCCAGAAGCTCACGGTTCCCGACATCATAATTTCTCTTGGCCGAAGAGAACTTCCTGGAAAAGAATCCACAAGGATAGAGTTTTTCCTGTGCGGTGGATCTCTGAGAAAGCACTGCACCAGCTCCCACATCAGAGGCGTCTATTTCTAAAGTGAAAGGAAGAGAAGTATCCGGATGCCGAAGGATGGGTGCAGACACGAAGGCTTTTTTGAGGAACTCGAAGGCTTCGATGGCTTCAGGGGACCAAACAGTTGGATCAGCACCTTTCTTGGTCAGGGCAGTGATAGGTAGAGCAATAGTGGAGAAGTTACGGATGAATTTCCGATAGTAATTAGCAAAGCCAAGGAAGCGTTGCACGGCCTTGAGGGAATTCGGCAGCGGCCAGTCGAGTACAGACTTCAATTTCTCGGGATCCATGGTGAAGCCTTTGTCAGAGATTATATAGCCTAAGAAGGCTGTGGAAGATTGATGGAAAATATATTTCTCAATTTTTGCGTAGAAGCGATTAGCAAGAAGCCAAGAGAGAACCAATTTGGTATGGCGAATGTGCTCCTCTAAGCTTTTGGAGAAAATGAGGATGTCGTCCAAATATACAATGACGAACGTTCCCAAAATGTCCCGGAAGATATCATTCGTGAATTCTTGGAAAACAGCAGGGGCATTGCAAAGGCCGAACGGCATCACTAAATACTCATAATGTCCGGAACGCGTGTTAAACGCGTTTTCCATTCGCCCCCGTCTCTTATTCGAATAAGATTGTAGGCTCCTCTTAAATCGAGTTTGGAGAATATAGAGGCTCCTTGTAGTTGGTCGAAGAGTTCAGAAATTAAAGGAAGGGGGTATCGTTTTTTTACCGTAATTTTGTTAAGCCCACGAAAGTCGATACAGGGTCTTAAAGAGCCATCCTTCTTCTTCACGAAGAAGAAGCCTGCCCCGGTGGGGGAAGTGGAATTCCGGATGAACCCTTTCTTAAGATTCTCCTGGATGTTTGACGTCATCGCTTCCGTCTCGGGCACAGATAAGGGGTAAGACTTAGACTTGGGGAGTATGGTTCCAGGAATTAAATCAATGGGACAGTAATAAGAGTGATTGGGAGGTAGCACCTCAGCCTGTGTCTTACTGGAGACATCTAAGTACTCATGGTATACCTTCGGCAAAGCAGAGTGGGTAGATGAGGTGGTGTCGAGGCCAGTGAGCACGGCAACAGAAGGAGTAACTATCTTCTCTGAAGTAGCAGCCCATTGGATTGGCAAAACATTGGTCCAATCAATACTCGGGTTGTGAAGCTGGAGCGATGGCAATCCCAGAATAACCTGGACAGTAGGGGAGTGGAAAACATCTAAGACCATAACCTCGGTATGACCATCCGCGGTGGTCAGGGTAAGTGGAATAGACACCCAAATGGTTGAAGCGGTCGACCGTCGATAGCCTCCAGGCCGATGGGCAACTTTTTCTTGACTAACGGGATTTGGTTGTTGCAAGCGAAGGTGTGATCAAGAAAGTTACCACCAGACCCGGAGTCGATGAACGCTTCAACTTCTAGTTGAAGATCAGGACCCGCCAGACTAATAGGGAGTAGTATATTCTTCGGTAATTCCTTAGAGAGAGAGGGGCAAGGAGAAATAGTACCCAGTAAAAGCCCCTCTACCTTTACTGGGCTTCCCGTTTCCCAGTTTCAAGCAGCAGTGACGAAGTCGGTGTTCTGGGGGACCGCAATAATAGCAGAGACCTTCCTCACGACGTCGTGCTTTCTCAGCAGCCTGAAGCTGTTGGCTACCGATTTGCATCGGTTCAGGGGCGTCCAACGCAGGGAAGGCCAAACGAGGAAACCTAGGAGAAACAGGCAGTGACGAGAGAACGAGAACAGTGACGCTCATGGCGTCGTTCTTGAGTGCGCTGATCCATCCAGATACTGAGGGCAATGAGTTCCTCAAGGGAACTGCACACACAGGAGATACAGGAAAGCTATGCAGAGCAAGGACTGAGAGAACAGAGTGGGGTTATATAGGAAGAAGGACCAATAGGGGTGAGGAGTGGAGCAGAGGTTTGAGTGGGAGCTTGCAGGGATAGGCCCGTGAGAGCAGGGGAGGAGATAGGGAGGTAATCCAGGGTGATTGCCTGCAAACGACGGGGGGCCGAGCCGGTGCTTGGGGACGGCTGATAACTAGAGCAGGTGCGCGCGCCTTCCGTAAGATTGTTATGCGCGCGCACCGCACATGTAGTAGGGCGTGAGGGGCGTATCGCTGAGGATGTGTTTGGCACGGGAGGCAGAAGGGAAGGAGGAGCAGAGGAGCCAGGTACAGTAAGGGCTGGGATGTCGGAGGCACGCCGAGGGGCGCGTGTCCCATGGTA
The DNA here is from genome assembly GCF_040206685.1 of Ascaphus truei. NCBI lineage: Eukaryota > Metazoa > Chordata > Amphibia > Anura > Ascaphidae > Ascaphus > Ascaphus truei. Next base: position 5,486,090 of record NC_134490.1, on the reverse strand, counting down.
AGTGACAAGCGAACAGGAGCGCGCACGCTCAGTGCGGGGGCCACGCGCGTGCCCTGAACGTGTGCCTGGGCGTGCAGACCGCACCGCGGAGAAACGGCTCAGAGAAGATGAGGGGAAAGAGTGGGGACGTAGAGAAGAGGGAGAGATAGCCGCCGTGGGACCTGGGGTGACGGGGACATGCCGGGAAACGCGAGTCCCCCGATCCGTTACACAGGGGGTCCCCGGACCTCAAATCAACAAGGTGCTACTCCGGAGACCCCCTGCTCATCTACACTAGTCATAACATTTAAATTAAAAAAATGTAGTAAACACCAATACACAACCCACCCCCAACATTATTAAAAAATAAATAAACAGGATAAATACCCCCAGGCCGACGGGGATCCCCGGGTCGTACTCGCGTTGTCTGTCGGCCCCACAGTGTACCTGTGTAGTTCCCACGGGTGTCCGGGTTCCATCGGGTGGTCCCCGCGAGTGTCCGTGGGTCTCCCGGTGGTCCCCATGCATGTCCGAGGGCCCTAACGGGGTCCATGGGTTGTCCCCGAGGGTGTCTGGGGGTCCCCGGGTAATCCCCACGGGTGTCTGGGGGCCCTTGGGTGGTCACCACAGGTATCCAGGGCCCCACCGGGGTCCCCCCCGCAGGTGTCCATGGGTCCTCACGTGGTACCCGTGGGTGTCCGTGGGTCCTCGGATGGTCCCAGTGGGTCCCCGCTGGCCTGCGGTACCATTCCTGTATTTAAAAAACATGGCCTACTTTTCAATAAATACACCCCCCCCCAAACACATACAGTACAGTAATGGTCAAAATAACTATTAACCAGATATGGATAATAGATTATTTGCCCATTATTAAACACCACATTAGTTAGGAAGCATAAAGTAAATAAAAACTGTTCTACTTACCCCTGCCAATGTTTAGGGCGTCCTTGTCAGCATACTGCAGCGCCATGTGCTCCGTTGCCGGAAAGATTACATAAAAAATAAGGCAATGAAGGGGTTAACCAGCCATGCCAGGGGGTGGCCGAAGTGGGTATTAGACCCAACGGTGGTTTGTTTAGGGCTTGCGGGTGGGTAGCGGGAGGGCTTAACCCCTTCATGACCGTAGCGGTATTAACCGCTACGGTCGTGAAGGGGTTAAGTGCACCCGCAACCCCCCCCGCAAGCCCTAAACAGCCACCAAGGGCCAAATACTCCTTCACCCACCCCCGCTACCCACAATAAACCTGGCACGGCTGGTTAACCACTTCATTGCCTTAGCGGTTAGCCGCTAAGGTAATGAAGTGGGCTTTAAATGCATTTTTCCTGCCTCGGATGCATGCCGGGGGTCTCCGGTGCTGGTATTAATGGGTATCAGCTCCGGAGACCCTCGGCATCAATCCCAGGCAGGAAAAAGGCCTCATTTTTTCTAAGTGGCGACCTTGCCAATGCTTCTCCACCACCAACTTGCCAACTTTAGTTGGCGGGCTGGATTGGCGTACAAATCTCAATTCTAGAGTGCCGATCAGCAGCGAAAAGCTGATCAGGGCTACTAGAATTCAGCCGATTTCAAAAAGTGCCGAAAATTGGCTTATCGGCACCCGCATGCCGAAAAGTTTTTAATCGTTTTTAATCGGGCCACTTTTCGGCGCTTACTGAATCGGAAGGCAATTTTGGCGAGAAAATGGCGAATAAAGCCTTTTCGGCGCTTACTGCATAGAGCCCATAGTTACATAGTTACATAGTAGATGAGGTTGAAAAAAGACGTATACGTCCATCAAGTTCAACTTATGTTAAATTTAGACGACAGATACTTTATCCTATATTTGTACTTACAGTATATTTATCCAGAGGAAGGCAAACACACAACCCCAGTGACACATTATCTAATGATATCTCATAAGGGGAAACATAAATTCCTTCCTGACTCCAAGAATTGGCAATCAGATTACTCCCTGGATCAACAGTCTTACCATGTATACTTATTAGGTATATCCCTGTATACCGCTTGTGACGAACAGCCGTCACAGAGAGGTCAGGTTACGCCGGAGCGCCAACCGTCGGTACCCAAAACAGCGGCACACCGGTATACTGAGTCTATCCAGACCCCGCCCGCTGGGAACATGCCTCGGTCCTGCTGACCGCTAGCGCATCTCGGCGAGGGCAAAAATGTGCCCCAAAACATCCCCTGCTATCCCAAGCCTTAAACTGCTAGAAGGGTAGTTACCACCCAGAACCACTAGGGGCCAACCCCAAGAGCCACGCTCTTATACCTGGAATAATAGCCCACCCCCACACTATTGGAGGTACTGACCCCAATTACACAACCGTAGCCTGAACTCACAAGTGGGTGGCGTCTGAGCACATATCACCATACACAGTGGATCAAAAGTTACACAAACCCCTGTGGGCTCACACTCAGTCACGGCAATAGAGCGGTTGAACAAGGGTTTAATCTGGAGGGTACAGTACCCAGAATATAACATACAGCCAGCATCAGTAAAGGAAAGGGTGTTATAACTGGCAGAGTGTTACTTGGAATATACAAGGGGTCAGTGTCACCTGGGGGGGGGGGGGCAGGAATCAGTCTTTGGGATGGTGCAGGGCAGTGAGGTAACAGTGCAGGCCGCCATGTTACACAGAGAGCTCACAGCATCTAAAATGTCTTCCCCCAGTGAGTCTCACCTCACAGGCTGTGCTGGCTCCTGTTAGGAAATTGGCTCCATTCAAGCCTATGGGAGTCCGCTGCACCAATCAGGGACTGTTTTCTAGGGGAGGGCCCAATCAGGGGACTTTGTAACATAATGACCTCATAACCCTGATCTAGGGCCAATCATTCTGGAGGGGAGGGGCGGGGCTTGCAGCGGGCCAATTGGCAGGCCCAGATTCCCTAGCACAGAATTCTCTGCCTGGCCTGGTGTGAAAACCCCGCCCTGCGTAGGGAGAAGGAGGTGCTAGGGTCTTGGAGGGAGGTGCTGGGGTCTTGGAGGGAGGTGCTGGGGTCTGGGAGGGAGGTGCTGGGGTTTGAGAGAGGGAGATGCTGGGGTCTGGGAGGGAGGTGCTGGGGTCTGAGAGAGGGAGGTGCTGGGGTCTGGGAGGGAGGTGCTGGGGTTTGAGAGAGGGAGATGCTGGGGTCTGGGAGGGAGGTGCTGGGGTCTGGGAGGGAGATGCTGGGGTCTGAGAGAGGGAGGTGCTGGGGTCTGGGAGGGAGGTGCTGGGGTCTGAGAGAGGGAGGTGCTGGGGTCTGGTAGAGGGAGGTGCTGGGGTCTGGGAGAGGGAGGTGCTGGGGTCTGGGAGAGGGAGGTGCTGGGGTCTGGGAGAGGGAGGTGCTGTGGTCTGGGAGAGGGAGGTGCTGGGGTCTAGGAGGGAGGGTTTGAGAGAGGGAGATGCTGGGGTCTGGGAGGGAGGTGCTAGGGTCTGAGAGAGAGGTGCTGGGGTCGGGGAGAGTGCTGCTGGGGTCGGGGAGAGAGGTGCTGGGGTCGGGGAGAGGCCTGGGGCAGCCGCCTTTGTCACATGTTCCTTTCTATAAAGATGTCTAACCTTATTTTGAAGATATCTATTGTATCTGCCATCACAGTCTCCATGGGTAATGAATTCCACACTGTAACTGCCCTTACTGTAAAGAACCCTTTCCTTTCCTGTGTTGCTGGTGAAATCTCCTTTACTGCAACCTTAAGGGATGACCCTGAGTCCTTTGTACTGCCCTTGGGATGAATAGTTCTTTCGAAACCTCCTTGTATTGTCCCCGAATATATTTTGATATGGTTATCATATCCCCTCTTAGGTGCCTCTTTTCTAATGTAAATAAATCTAATTTAGCTAGCCTCTCCTCATAAGTTAGATTGTCCATCCCCTTTATTAATTTGGTGGCTCTTCTCTGCACTCTCTCTAGTTCCATAATGTCTTCTCTAAGGCTAGGTCTCCGCTGCCTGCTGCAGCGCCCGCTATGGCTCCGCTCACAACTTTACCCAACCTGAAAAAGTTAAATTTATGACAACTCTCTGTTGTCAACCAGTTTTCAAACAAGGTGCAAATATATTTACCGAGTCCAATTTTCTTTCTTTTGTACACCAACCTCTTGTGTGGAACCGTCTCAAAAGCCTTTGTAAAATCTAAGTATACCACATCAACTGCATTACCCTGGTCTAAATTCCTATTCGTTTGGCATGACCTATCCTTTATAAATCCATGCTGACTATTACTCATAATTTTATTTTCCATTAGGTATTCCTAAATATTATCCTGTACTAAACCATCAAGTGGCTTCTCCACTATTGATATCAGGCTTACAGGTCTGTAATTCCCTGATTGTGATCTAGCTCCCTTTTTAAATATAGGCACCACATCTGCTTTACGCCAATCTTGTGGTACTGAGCCTGTGGAAATGGAGTCCTTGAATATTAAATGTAATGGTTTTGCTATTACTGAACTTAACGCCTTAAGAACTCTTGGATGTATGCCATTGGGGCCAGGTGCCTTACTTACTTTTATTTTATCAAGCCGCCTATGAACTTCTTCCTCAGTTAACCAATTGTTCGTTAATATAAGTTGTGGCTTCCTCCTGCGGCACTATTATTGTAATTATTCTTTCCTGGTAACCACAGAGGAAAATAATATGTTTAATACCTCTGCTTTTTCCTTATCTCCAATAATCTGCCAGCCCATCTCACACTGAAGGGGTCCTAAATTATCTTTCTCATTTTTTTTATTAAGGTAAAGAACTTTTTAGGGTTGATCTTACTTTCTATTGCAATCCTTTTTTCATTATCCATTTTTGCTCATTTGATTGCCATTAAGAAACTTTATACCAGTCTAAACAATACAGATAGGTAAAAAACCTTTACTACGGCTAATTAAACATATCCAATGCTAATTAGGACCTTAATTGTTATATAGAAAAATTGCCACATACTGTAGTATCTGGCTCACTCCTAAAGTAGGAAATGATGTATTCCTGTGAGCAGTTATAACATTTCATAGGTTTAATATCAAATCAAGGGAAATCAGAAGACTAAAAAATGTTTGTTCTGACTGATCTGTTAATCTGTATTGCCCTGGAGAGATCTATGATTGCCAGTGTGTAAGGAATCGGGGAACTTTACGTGTTCCCTCCTTACCTGTCTCCGCAGAGACCTCCGCTTGGCACCAGCGCGTGCGCGCACCCCCGCTCTGCTTACATAGCACACACGCAGCTCTTCTAAGCTGCCACAGAGCTTAACTCCGTCCCCTCGGATGCGCCACGCTTCTCTCGCGCGGCGCGCGCATGTGACATCGTGCACCGCTCCACAGCTACGAGGCAACTAATCAGATGCCACTTGTCTCCTGCAGCCTATCACGACTCCTGCTGGGGCCGTGCCTCCGCTCAACCTCCTGTTCTATTGGCCCACGCCAGTACTTATATTCTGCTCATGCTCAGTCATTGCTGAGCATAACTAGTTGTAGCCTTGTGCTCCTGCACCTGTTGTGCTTTGCCCTTGTCTCACTCTCTCTTGCAATTTATAGATTCTACGTGTACCGACCCGGCTTGACTACTGAACCCCTCTGGATATCGACCCCGGCTTACCCTCGACTACGTGTACCTCTCCAACCCAGACCACGGTTATACAGACTTCTACGATTCTGATATTTCCAACCCCAGACCACGGCTTAACTGACTTTCACTATTCTGACCTCTCCATCCCAAGACCCGGCTACGTTGACAATCCGCCTGCCAGGCACGTTTCCGCTGCTGTGGGTGCGTGGTTCTATACTTCCCCACCTCAGTACTGGGGTCCTGTCTTGCTCGTGGGTAGCGCAAACGTTACACAGTGTCAAAAAAGGAGTTGATATTAATTTAAAGAGTGTGGCAATAATATACAGATAATAAATGTAACCGGAGTATGGATCAGTCTTCCTGTATATTGAATAATACTGGGCAGGTGATTCTGACTTACCGGAGTATAAAAACGCTCTGTAAATACTGAGTATTTGTGAGAGATGAACATCATTGTTTATCTAAGGGAAACTGAAAAAGCCCAAGTATCTGACAGACCTCTCCTGTGGTCTCTGCTCTCAATCAGTGTCAAGAGGTAGTGGTCGTTGGGAAGCGCAAACATGTGAAGACAAAAAATATAAATCTAATAGTGCAATATTGTTATATAACAAGTGTAATTGTCTTCTCGAGGTCTATGGATTGTATAATCACAAAAGTGAGGATAGATCAATGTACGTAGCGGTATCTTTAGATTATGCCTCGTCGGCTGTGAGGAACTCACATGATTTAGGATGTTATTAGGCATTTAGATACACAATCGATCTCGCCTACGGTTTGTATGAGCTTTCTGCTTCCCCTAAGTCCCCTCACAATCTGCATATTAGAGCACATTGGAAACATTAAAAAGAAATTAACCACACATAGTGTTTCTAATAATTTTTTATTATTTCATAATTCCAACCCCCAAGGTCTTACCTTTAAAGCAATAGAGCAAATAATGCCACACTGGAGAGGGGGAAACACAAATTCTGCCCTAATAAAGAGGGAATCGTACTGGATATATGAACTCCAAACGATTTCCCCTTTGGGTTTAAACTTGGAATTTGATATAAAACCGTTTCTATGATGTATATCTAATCATAAACTTTTTATCCTTCTTATAGATCTCCAACAGATCTTTAAATATTATTTCTAGAAAGGTTATAATAATTCAACCTAGATAAATTGTTTACAATATATGTTTACAATATATGTTTATGTATATTTTATTTTTATTTTTACTAATATTAGTTTAACTAATCTTGTCTACAGTAACTGAATGTTTTTATTTAGCAAAGTTCAATTCTTAAATAAATATCTACTTATATATTTTTGAGCTCCATATATGTCCGATGTGGAGATAATATGTTTGTATATCAGTCATTTATAGCATACTCTTAACAGTATCACTTTAAGACACCAATTTGCTCTTAACCTATCAATAGATAGCTTAGGGTTTATAACCACTAAGAACTATATCACCGACACTCCTGATGAAACCGAGAAAGGTGAAACGCGTAGAGTGACGTTGACAGAGGATCCACAGCCACTTCGCCGACTGGAACCCCCGGATCTTGCTGTTGTCACAATCCGGATTCGCTGGAACGCAGCCGTGAGACGCACACAAAGCAGAGGGGAAGCAGAAAGCTCATACAAACCGGAGGCGAGATCAATAGTGTATCTAAATGCCTAATAACATCCTAAATCATGTGAGTGTATTGTAATATACTTACCATTTTTAATAGTTTTCTACAGTCCGCACTATGTTTAGTTCTCTGTGTTTAACCACTAAAGGTATTCACTTTTACATCACCGCTGAAGCTGATATACTATTCCTCACAGCCGACGAGGCATAATCTAAAGATACCGCTACGTACATTGATCTATCCTCACTTTTGTGAGTATACAATTCATAGACCTCGAGAAGACAATTACACTTGCACTATTAGATTTATATTTTTTGTCTTCACATGTTTGCGCTTCCCAACGACCACTACCTCTTCATACTCACCTGGGATTGAGAGAGCAATCCTTCACTGGGTTACAGCAGCATCCAAAGAATTCGTTTGTATCACTACATTTATATTCAATTTGTATGTGAAATGTTAATACTGTGTTAGCACGTGTTTTAATTATAAGTAGAGCACCACTATTGATATATATTTCCTGCACCACAATGAGTGTCAGACTGGTATTTCTCCAGCTTAGTTGCAATAGCCAGATACAAATCGGCAACACAACAGCAATCAGCTTTTTGTGTTACAATTTGGCACAATAAGCTAAGTTTATGTTTACAGCAGCAGTTCTACAGTATAGTGAGACAGAATTGTAGCTACAGGTATTACTATAATTGATATCTATATATATAAAAATGAAATTTGTTTGATTGTTAGTAGATGTGGGAATTCTCATTGGTCTCTCGGTCCGCCCGCCCATGCCCCGCCTCCTCCAAGGCTCTCACTGGCCAAGAGGTACGCTGACATCACGGACACACCTACTCCACTGTGACACACACACATACTGGCACAGAGTCTCACCATACCCCCTGAGACTGTCACCCGAGACTCTGAAGCCTAATAGCCTCGAGACTCTCTCCCTGCAGACTCACCCTACACATCTGGGATCACCCCTGCGGACTCACCCACCCACCTTGGTAAGTTTAACCCACTTATCACACAAACCGCCTCTGCTGTCCACCCCCCCTACCTCACCACTCCCCTTACTGTCACAAATCACTCCCTCCGCCTTCCTGTCCGCTCCGCGCTCAGCAGCACGATTACTGTCTGCACTGCTACTGCCCACATCTGGCCCCATCATCATCACCCCGTCGCCCGCTACACGCTCAAAATTTCCGGCTTCCCGCACGCTCCACACTCCCTCCGCCTTCCCACACGCTCCGCGCTCAGCAGGCCCCTTACTTCACACACTTTATGCTTCCCTCCCGCTCATCCACCCTAAATTTACGCCTTCCCGTCCACTCCCAAAAGCACGATAACATTAATTGTACACCTTCAATGCACCTGTGACAATTTCTGCCTTCACACCCCCTCCGCGCTCACCAGCCCGCTTGGCGGCACCGCAACTCTCAAAAAATGGCTGCCTTCCCGCTAAACAATGTCCGCCTTCCAGCCCGCATGTCCGCCTTCCCGCACACAACACCCTCTTCACGCCCGATAACTACACACCTTCCCGGCCAATGGTCTGAACACTGGCGCCGCCTTTCCTACCCCCAACCCCCCTCCTCTCCCCACCTGCATAAACCTCCAAACTTGCGTGCTGCCCAACATCCATGGACGTGCTGCTGGCCAAGAAGAGCTCTGCCCTCAACTCTTCTCTCACCCCGCGGCCCGGCAACAAAGGTGAGGGAGAAACGGGAGCGCCGGGGAGGGGGGGTGGAAGGAGCGCAATCCGCTTCTCCTCACCACCCGTGGGGACCGCCTCACCTCAGCGGGGAGCACCGGGGAGGGAAAGGGGGGGGGAAAAGCGCAGGGAACGGGGGAGGGAAGAACACGAGCAGGGGACGGGGGGGAAGAACACCAGCAGGGGACAGGGGGGGAGGAACACGAGCAGGGGACGGGGGGGAGGAAGAACACGAGCAGGGGACGGGGGGGAGAACACGAGCAGGGGACAGGGAGGGGGGAAGATCACGAGCAGGGGACGGTGGGGAAGCACACAAGCAGGGGACAAGGGGGGGGGGGAAGAACACGTGCAGGGGACGGAGGGGGGAAGAAAACGAGCAGTGGACGGGGGGGGAAGAAAACGAGCAGGGGACGGGTGGGGGAAGAAAACAAGCAGGGGACGGGGGGAAGAACATGAGCAGGGGACGGGGGGGAAGAACATGAGCAGGGGACGGGGGGGAAGAAAACGAGCAGGGGACGGGGGGGAAGAAAACGAGCAGGGGACGGAGGGGGAAGAAAATGAGCAGAGGACGGTGGGGGAAGAACACGAGCAGGGGACGGGGGGGGAAGAACACGAGCAGGGGACTGGTAGGGGGGAGGAACACGTGCAGGGGACCGGGGGAGGAACACGCGCAGGGGACGGGGGGGAGGAACACACGCAGGGGACGGGGGGGAGGAACACACGCAGGGGACAGGGGGGGGAACACGCGTAGGGGATGGGGGGAGGAACACGAGCAGGGGACGGGGGGGGGAGGAACATGAGCAGGGGACGGGTAGGGGGGGGAGGAACACATGCAGGAGACGGGAGGGAGGAACACGCGCAGGGGACGGGGAACACGCGCAGGGGACGGGGGGGAGGAACCGGGCAGCGCCGGGTCTCTCAGCTAGTATTACATATTTGCTAGTCACACACAGACTCTTGAGACTCTCATTTGCATTTTTTTTAGAGTTAGTTTAAAGTTTGAGTGTACAATTTGCACTATATATTTTTTTTAAAGTAAATACAGATACAGTGCCCTATATATGTTCAAAGGATCTGTTCTTACATTTTAACCCACCTGGTACTCCAGCTTGTTTCTGTGCAAGAGATGTGATTGATTAATAAACATGCACACCACCCACCCTGTGTTTGAGCTAGGAGTGCACCCAATAAAAGGATATTTTCCCTCCCCTCTCCCCTTTGTGATTCCAAATGTAGGTCCTGCAGTAGCTGAGAGAAGAGGCTATTACAGAGCTCTGAGAACCTTCCAGTACATATGCCATATTTGGTTTTTATGTATGGAGTTGTGGGCAGTTCTATGACATCTGTTTGAAGCTGCAGGACCTAATTTGGAATAGAAATACAGCTCAACCCCCTTATAAAGCTGTGCTTGGGGTCCAAAGAATCATATCGCGTTATAAGCAGATCGCGTTAGAAATAATGTACAATTGTATGCATTGTACAATAAAGTATTTAAGATACCAATAATCGTGTTGTAAAGTATTCATAGATACAAAAATTGGGAGCCGCGCTTGCATCGCGTTATAAGCGGATTCGCGTTGTAACGGGGTTGAGCTGTATATAGTAACAGCTGATTCAAGGAATATCTGGATAAATATATGGCAGTTGTAGCTGAAGAGAGAGACAGGCGGCAAGGCACAGAATGATTGCTTCCACCAGGATGTGAGAACATAGTGATTCCACCATGAGGGCTGAGAGACGTGTTAAGATCTGGAGAGATGAGGATCAGGATTTAACATCAAGATACCAAGGGGGTCTACATAAACATTTCTTTTTGTGTGCAAAGACAAGAATGCCGAGTTATGTTGTGCTGGAGTAATTTATAGAAAAACCAGGGCATTTAACAGCAAGCATGCATTGAAGTTTTTATTTTTCAGTCAGTACTGTTATCTCAACATTCTCCCCCTAGCACAGAAGATCCCTCTTCAATGAGGTGCAGTAAAGACTGCACCTCTCAGAAAAGGAGTCCCAGTGCTCTAAAAACCCCAAAGCCCTCCTTCCTATACCATTTTCTTAGCCATGCATTAATCTGCCATTCATAGAAATGTATTATTCACAGCTCCGAGCTGGTTAGGATGCAGTGAGGGATGGTGGGAGAGCCGGAGGGGGTCAGGCCAGCTGCCCGCACTCTGCGATGACAATTCTTTTGCTGGATTTGCCACTCCTAGAACCAAAACTCTCCATTTGCACGGCCGCGTCGAAGCCGTCAATAATATAGCCAAACACCACGTTTTTATTGTTCAGCCTGAAATAGGAGAGGGATAAAGACATTAGAAGCAACGACACTGGTGGGAGGTAAAAGTGGTCCAAGGCTGGAAGTATCTCCGTGCACTAAAAACAGGCGGAACAGTGACGAGAAGCCTATTGGTTGCAGTTCAAATGGTTTTTCTAGATATATTTAGTTGGGGACGGGGAATAAATAACCCAACAAAGTGCCTGTACAAGTTTGTGTGCCCCGTCAGTGCTATAATATTTGTTTCACATGTAGACGTGGCTGGTTCTGGCTACTCATCTGCCCTCAATAACATGTAAGCCCTGGTAGATGCAGGTACTGGGAGGCCCATCTTGGATTTACCCCTCCCTTCTGCAGCTTCCTTTATTGGCAGGAGTGGATGTGGGACTTGGTCTGTGCGTTGCCCAATCGTTGGTGCAGACCTTGTGCCCTCCCCTTCTGCCCTAAGGAAGAGACAAAACCTAAATTGTAGTGAGTCTGTGGGAGAGTTCTTCCCAGTTCCCTGACGACGACCGGTGCAGCGCAGGGGAGGTGAACACCGGAGCTGCACAGGAGGGGGTGGGAATGGAGCTGTGCAGGGGGAGGGGAGCGGAGAAAGAGAGAGGAGTGATAGGGAAATTTTAATCCCGGGCAAAGCCGGGTCTCTCAGCTAGTCTATACTATAATTCTAAATTGGATTCCGTCTGTTTGTCCGAAGCATCAGAATCTCAGAAATGGCACCACGTAGCACAACAAAACTTTCACTGGACATTCTGCTGCGAATTTGTAGGTCAACGCAACTATTTTGAGCTTCCAATGTGACTCACCTCCTAAATTATGGACATTCAAATTTTCCCTGTCCAACAAATCTGTTAGAGCAGGAGCGGGGGGCGGGGCTAATAAGGGAGGGGCGTATCCTTGCCTGGATCGGGGCTGTGTGTATGGGTCTCTGCGTGTGTGATGTGAGATGTGGGGGGGTGAGATGTGCCAGCGGGGGGGTCAGATGTGCCAGCGGGGGGGGGGGGGGTGGGAGGGGGGAGATGTGCCAGCGGGGGGGGGGGGGAGGGGGAGATGTGCCAGCTAGCGGGGGGAGATGTGCCAGCTAGCAGGGGGAGATGTACCAGCAGGGGGGGAGGAGTGCCAGCTAGCGGGGGGAGATGAACCAGCCAGGGGGGTGGGGACATGTGCCGGCAGCAGGGGGAGATGTACCAACGGGGGAGGGCGGGGAGATGTGCCGGCAGCAAGGGGAAATGCCACAGCGGCGCGGGGAGATGTGCCGCCAGCAGGGGGGGAGGGCGGGGAGATGTTCCGGCAGCAGGGGGAGACACACACAGACAGAGACAAATCTCACCCGCACTACATCCAGCAGCGGGGAGGGGGGGGGGGCCGGGGAGATGTGCCGGCAGCGGGGGGGGGGGACATTTATTCAATATTACATTCCCCTGGCGAAGCCGGGCACAATAGCTAGTTCTTATATAAAGAGAGAGGAGACACAAGAGAAGCACAGGGGGTGAAACCAAAAGCATTCACTGTGACTGATGCTTCTTACCGGCCTCTCAAAAAGGAAGTTTCTCAATATAACCCAAAACAACTGCAGTGTTTTAGTTTGGCTGTTTCCTAGGTCTAGAGCAGGAGTACGCAAACTGGGGGGGCGCGAGATTTTCTGGGGGGGGGAAGGGCAGTGTTCACAGAGGCCTTGCGCTCTTCCCGGCAACATTCAAATTAAATGCCGGGGGAGTGCGGGAGGCCTCTGTATAGTCCCTAACCTGCTCTCCGTAACCTTCTGGTGAAGCGTTGCCATGGCAACACGGCATCAAATGATGCAGCGGAGACACATGACGTTGCCATGGCGTCAGAAGCACCGGAGAAAAAGGGGGAGAGAGGGCATGCCAGCGGGGGGGGAGGGGGGTAGAGAGAGCAAGCAGGGGGGAAAAGCAGGCAAAAAAGTTTGCGCACCACTGATCTAGAGCAATATTTTCAAACGTGGTTCCTAGGAATCCTTGGGTTCCCCCAGACACCCCGAAAGCGTTCTGTGCAATATTCAGGTCATTTGAAACTTGCACCAAATCCAGAAGAATTTACAATGCATCTGATCTCAGGCGCGCTATTAGAGAGGGTTGGGGTTCCTTACAATAGATCTGATCTCAGGCGCGCTATTAGAGAGGGTTGGGGTTCCTTACAATGCATCTGATCTCAGGCGCGCTATTAGAGAGGGTTGGGGTTCCTTACAATAGATCTGATCTCAGGCGCGCTATTAGAGAGGGTTGGGGTTCCTTACAATAGATCTGATCTCAGACGCGCTATTAGAGAGGGTTGGGGTTCCTTACAATGTATCTGATCTCAGACGCGCTATTACAGAGGGTTGGGGTACCTTACAATAGATCTGATCTCAGATGCGCTATTAGAGAGAGTTGGGGTTCCTTACAATAGATCTGATCTCAGACGCTCTATTAGAGAGGGTTGGGGTTCCTTACAATGTATCTGATCTCAGACGCGCTATTAGAGAGGGTTGGGATTCTTTATAATGCATCTGATCTCAGACGCGCTATTAGAGAGGGTTGGGGTTCCTTACAAGACATCTGATCTCAGACGCGCTATTAGAGAGGGTTGGGATTCCTTATAATGCATCTGATCTCAGACGCTCTATTAGAGAGAGTTGGGGTTCCTTACAATCCATCTGATATCAGACACGCTGTTAGAGAGGGGAGTTGGGGTTCCGCAGAATTTCACAATATAATTATAGGGTTCCTTAACCAAAAAAATTACAAAGTTAGAAACAACTGGTCTAGAGGAAGCTTCGTTCATTAAAGAGTCAGCCTTTGCTTTCAGAAAGGGGAATAGAAGTCCTAATGACAAAAGCAGAGAATAGCAGCCTGCTCTTACAGCCCAGTGCGAGAATGCAGGAAATATGGTAACAAAGCTCTTAGAAATAGGTGGGAAATTATAGTAATAAAAGAAACAAATACCAGGGTTGTCCATACCCACTTGGAGCCAACAACAGGTCAGGTTTTCAGTATCCCTGCTTCAGCATAGGTGGCTCAATCAGGGGTGCAGTCAAAAACTGCACCACCTGTGATGAAGCAGGGATATCCTGGAAACCTGATTTGTTGGGGGCCCTTGAGGACTCGAGTTGCCCACCCCTGGTCTACGCACACCGTGGCTTCAGAAACTCCCACAGACATCTGTGGCTGTGCAGGGGTTGGTGGCAGTGCCTGGGTCAGAAGGACAGAGACCCCATTCCCAGCGCCTGGCTGGTATTAACATTGCATGGTAACCGAGTCTATCCGTCTCCCTCTGCAGCTATATACACAGTAGCAGCCCTAGGAGAGGGACCAAGCTTGGGTTAAGACAGGGCAGCCCACGGAAAGCAAAAAACAAATGTAAACGTGTCTGCTTCCTAATTGGTAGGCCACATAACAGACCACTGAAGAGAGGGATTTTTATACAGTGTGTAATACATCAGGTGATGCCTAATCCCCCCCCCCGTGTCAGCACCAACAGGGGAGAACACACTCACCATTCAGTTTTTGCAGTACAGATATAGAACTTAGACCCGTTTGTGTTTCGTCCCTCATTGGCCATCGAGAGGACTCCTAGGAGAAGACAATCAAGATAATTAGTTACATTGCTTCCAGTTAACGATCCATTGTATCTGAGACCAGGGGGGAGGGCAGAGAGAGACCAGGGGGGGAGGGCAGAGAGAGACCAGGGGGGGAGGGCAGAGAGAGACCAGAGGGGGGCAGAGAGAGACTGGGGGGGCAGAAAGTCCCTCTCACATCTCCCCCAGTCCCTCTCACATCTCCCCCAGCCCCCTCTCACACATCCCCCAGTCCCCCTCTCATCTCCCCCAGCTCCTCTCACACCTCCCCCAGCCCCTCTCACACCTCCCCCAGCCCCTCTCACACCTCCCCCAGCCCCTCTCACACCTCTCCCAGCCCCTCTCACATCTCTCCCAGTCCCTCTCACATCTCACTCAGTCCATCTCACATCTCCCCCAGCCACTCTCAAACCTCCCTCATATCTCTCCCTCCCCTCCTCCATGGCTCCCTGGCTGCACACAGGCGGGGGGAGATGGTTTGCAGCTGCAGAGCAATCACTTCAGTCAGAGCAGGATGTGAGGAGCTCTAGCT
The DNA here is from genome assembly GCF_040206685.1 of Ascaphus truei. Lineage (NCBI taxonomy): Eukaryota > Metazoa > Chordata > Amphibia > Anura > Ascaphidae > Ascaphus > Ascaphus truei. Next base: position 5,470,861 of record NC_134490.1, on the reverse strand, counting down.
GCAGGCACCGGAAGTTTCGGGTCAGACAGCTGGATGGCGCACCTCCCCTGCAGTCCTGCTCTGCTCTGAAACATGTGATTCTACTACCGGTTAATGCACCGGTTCTGCGAACTTGAAAAATTCCACGAACCGGTGCGAACTGGCTGAATCCCACCACTGCACACAGCGTATGCCTTCCCTGGAGGAGTTTGTTAAAAATGAGATGTCATCTACTGTACATACTAAGAGTTACATGTGTGAAATTGTGGCACGGAGACACATGCAATGAGGCCAGATATGTGAGGTTTAGCAGGTAATAAGGAACTAATATCCATTTTAGGGGCAAGATGGTCATACTTGGTCTCGTTGCGTCCATTATGACCGCCTGAATCTACTGATGTGACTCATGTGTCTAGGTCAGGGGTGGGGAACCTTTTTTCTGCCAAGGGCCATTTTGATATTTATAAAATCATTCGAGGGCCATCCAAAATTATCAACTTAAAAATTAGCCTGCTGTATTTGGTGAAACATTTAATGAACTCACCACTAATGTGATGTCTGGAACTGCTTCTCTTTGGGTGACTGACTGACTCTTGGGTGGTGGGTGACTATGACTGACTGTGGGTTGGTGTCTGTGCACACGCAAATGCACACGCACACACACACACAGAAATCGGGCAGGGGCTAGGGAAATCAGACTCTCAGACCCACTCTCTCTCTCAGACCCACTCTCTCTGTCAGACCCACTCTCTCTGTCAGACCCTCAGACCCACTCTCTCTCTCAGACCCACTCTCTCTCTATCTCAGACCCACTCTCTCTCTCTCAGACCCACTCTCTCTCTCTCAGACCCACTCTCTCTCTCTCAGACCCACTCTCTCTCTCTCAGACCCTCAGACCCACTCTCTCTCTCAGACCCTCAGACCCACTTTCTCTCTCAGACCCTCAGACCCACTCTCTCTCTCAGACCCTCAGACCTACTCTCTCTCAGACCCTCAGACCCACTCTCTCTCTCAGACCCTCAGACCCACTCTCTCTCAGACCCTCAGACCCACTCTCTCTCAGACCCTCAGATCCACTCTCCCTCAGACCCACTCTCACTCAGACCCACTCTCTCTCTCTCACACCCTCAGACCCACTCTCTCTCTCAGACCCTCAGACCTACTCTCTCTCTCAGACCTACTCTCTCTCAGACCCTCAGACCCACTCTCTCTCAGACCTACTCTCTCTCAGACCCTCAGACCCACTCTCTCTCAGACCCTCAGATCCACTCTCCCTCAGACCCACTCTCTCTCAGACTCTCAGACCCACTCACAGACTCTCAGACCCACTCTCTCACCTTCAGACCCACTATCTCTCAGACTGTCAGACCCACTATCTCTCAGACTGTCAGACCCACTCTGTCAGACCCTCTCTCTCTCTGACACACACTCACCCTCTCTCTCTCTGACACACACTCTCCCTCTCTCTCTCAGACACACACTCTCCCTCTCTCTCTCAGACACACACTCTCCCTCTCTCTCTCAGACACACACTCTCCCTCTCTCTCTCAGACACACACTCTCCCTCTCTCTCTCAGACACACACTCTCCCTCTCTCTCTCAGACACACACTCTCCCTCTCTCTCTCAGACACACACTCTCCCTCTCTCTCTCAGACACACACTCTCCCTCTCTCTCTCAGACACACACTCTCCCTCTCTCTCTCAGACACACACTCTCCCTCTCTCTCTCAGACACACACTCTCCCTCTCTCTCTCAGACACACACTCTCCCTCTCTCTCTCAGACACACACTCTCCCTCTCAGACACACACTCTCCCTCTCAGACACACACTCTCCCTCTCAGACACACACTCTCCCTCTCAGACACACACTCTCCCTCTCAGACACACACTCTCCCTCTCAGACACACACTCTCCCTCTCAGACACACACTCTCCCTCTCAGACACACACTCTCCCTCTCAGACACACACTCTCCCTCTCAGACACACACTCTCCCTCTCAGACACACACTCTCCCTCTCAGACACACACTCTCCCTCTCAGACACACACTCTCCCTCTCAGACACACACTCTCCCTCTCAGACACACACTCTCCCTCTCAGACACACACTCTCCCTCTCAGACACACACTCTCCCTCTCAGACACACACTCTCCCTCTCAGACACACACTCTCCCTCTCAGACACACACTCTCCCTCTCAGACACACACTCTCCCTCTCAGACACACACTCTCCCTCTCAGACACACACTCTCCCTCTCAGACACACACTCTCCCTCTCAGACACACACTCTCCCTCTCAGACACACACTCTCCCTCTCAGACACACACTCTCCCTCTCAGACACACACTCTCCCTCTCAGACACACACTCTCCCTCTCAGACACACACTCTCCCTCTCAGACACACACTCTCCCTCTCAGACACACACTCTCCCTCTCAGACACACACTCTCCCTCTCAGACACACACTCTCCCTCTCAGACACACACTCTCCCTCTCAGACACACACTCTCCCTCTCAGACACACACTCTCCCTCTCAGACACACACTCTCCCTCTCAGACACACACTCTCCCTCTCAGACACACACTCTCCCTCTCAGACACACACTCTCCCTCTCAGACACACACTCTCCCTCTCAGACACACACTCTCCCTCTCAGACACACACTCTCCCTCTCAGACACACACTCTCCCTCTCAGACACACACTCTCCCTCTCAGACACACACTCTCCCTCTCAGACACACACTCTCCCTCTCAGACACACACTCTCCCTCTCAGACACACACTCTCCCTCTCAGACACACACTCTCCCTCTCAGACACACACTCTCCCTCTCAGACACACACTCTCCCTCTCAGACACACACTCTCCCTCTCAGACACACACTCTCCCTCTCAGACACACACTCTCCCTCTCAGACACACACTCTCCCTCTCAGACACACACTCTCCCTCTCAGACACACACTCTCCCTCTCAGACACACACTCTCCCTCTCAGACACACACTCTCCCTCTCAGACACACACTCTCCCTCTCAGACACACACTCTCCCTCTCAGACACACACTCTCCCTCTCAGACACACACTCTCCCTCTCAGACACACACTCTCCCTCTCAGACACACACTCTCCCTCTCAGACACACACTCTCCCTCTCAGACACACACTCTCCCTCTCAGACACACACTCTCCCTCTCAGACACACACTCTCCCTCTCAGACACACACTCTCCCTCTCAGACACACACTCTCCCTCTCAGACACACACTCTCCCTCTCAGACACACACTCTCCCTCTCAGACACACACTCTCCCTCTCAGACACACACTCTCCCTCTCAGACACACACTCTCCCTCTCAGACACACACTCTCCCTCTCAGACACACACTCTCCCTCTCAGACACACACTCTCCCTCTCAGACACACACTCTCCCTCTCAGACACACACTCTCCCTCTCAGACACACACTCTCCCTCTCAGACACACACTCTCCCTCTCAGACACACACTCTCCCTCTCAGACACACACTCTCCCTCTCAGACACACACTCTCCCTCTCAGACACACACTCTCCCTCTCAGTCACACACTCTCCCTCTCAGACACACACTCTCCCTCTCAGACACACACTCTCCCTCTCAGACACACACTCTCCCTCTCAGACACACACTCTCCCTCTCAGACACACACTCTCCCTCTCAGACACACACTCTCCCTCTCAGACACACACTCTCCCTCTCAGACACACACTCTCCCTCTCAGACACACACTCTCCCTCTCAGACACACACTCTCCCTCTCAGACACACACTCTCCCTCTCAGACACACACTCTCCCTCTCAGACACACACTCTCCCTCTCAGACACACACTCTCCCTCTCAGACACACACTCTCTCTCTCAGACACACACTCTCCCTCTCAGACACACACTCTCCCTCTCAGACACACACTCTCCCTCTCAGACACACACTCTCTCTCTGACACACACTCTCTCTCTGACACACACTCTCCCTCTCTCTCTCAGACACACACTCTCCCTCTCTCTCTCAGACACACACTCTCCCTCTCTCTCTCAGACACACACTCTCCCTCTCTCTCTCAGACACACACTCTCCCTCTCTCTCTCAGGCACACACTCTCCCTCTCTCCCTCAGGCACACACTCTCCCACTCTCCCTCAGGCACACACTCTCCCACTCTCCCTCAGGCACACACTCTCCCACTCTCCCTCAGGCACACACTCTCCCACTCTCCCTCAGGCACACACTCTCCCACTCTCCCTCAGGCACACACTCTCCCACTCTCCCTCAGGCACACACTCAGAGCAGGATGTGAGGAGCTCTAGCTGCAGGCACCGGAAGTTTCGGGTCAGAAAGCTAGATGGCGCACCTCCCCTGCAGTCCTGCTCTGCTCTGAAACATGTGATTCTACTACCGGTTAATGCACCGGTTCTGCAAACTTGAAAAATTCCACGAACCGGTGCGAACTGGCTGAATCCCACCACTGCACACAGCGTATGCCTTCCCTGGAGGAGTTTGTTAAAAATGAGATGTCATCTACTGTACATACACTACCGACACACTTTATTGAAGTTGGTCGGTACCGCAAGCCGGGAAATCTCCCGGCTTGCTAGTGGCCGCCCCTCGGCGTGCCGCGCGTCATAGACGCGCGGTCACGCGTCATCGGGAGCGTGCGCCCCCTGCACGCGTGTCCAGGGGCTCCCCGAGGGAGCCCTGGTGTCCCGCGATCGCGGGACAGCGGCAGGGGGTTCCGGGGGACCCGGCGGACCCGGCAGCGGTAGGGAGAGCGCCCCGATCGGAGGGCGCTCTTCCGCTGCTTCGGCGCGCGCCCGTCACACTCGGGCGCGCGCCAGGCTACTGCTGCGGCACAGAACGGGCAAATGCTCGAATAAACTGTGCCGCAGCAGTACTAAGAGTTACATGTGTGTAATTGTGGCACGGAGACACATGCAATGAGGCCAGATATGTGAGGTTTAGCAGGTAATAAGGAACTAATATCCATTTTAGGGGCAAGATGGTCATACTTGGTCTCGTTGCGTCCATTATGACCGCCTGAATCTACTGATGTGACTCATGTGTCTAGGTCAGGGGTGGGGAACCTTTTTTCTGCCAAGGGCCATTTTGATATTTATAAAATCATTCGAGGGCCATCCAAAATTATCAACTTAAAAATTAGCCTGCTGTATTTGGTGAAACATTTAATGAACTCACCACTAATGTGATGTCTGGAACTGCTTCTCTTTGGGTGACTGACTGACTCTTGGGTGGTGGGTGACTATGACTGACTGTGGGTTGGTGTCTGTGCACACGCAAATGCACACGCACACACACACACAGAAATCGGGCAGGGGCTAGGGAAATCAGACTCTCAGACCCACTCTCTCTGTCAGACCCTCAGACCCACTCTCTCTCTCAGACCCACTCTCTCTCTATCTCAGACCCACTCTCTCTCTCTCAGACCCACTCTCTCTCTCTCAGACCCACTCTCTCTCTCTCAGACCCTCAGAGACCCTCAGACCCACTCTCTCTCTCAGACCCTCAGACCCACTTTCTCTCTCAGACCCACTCTCTCTCTCAGACCCTCAGACCTACTCTCTCTCAGACCCTCAGACCCACTCTCTCTCTCAGACCCTCAGACCCACTCTCTCTCTCAGACCCTCAGACCCACTCTCTCTCAGACCCTCAGATCCACTCTCCCTCAGACCCACTCTCACTCAGACCCACTCTCTCTCTCTCACACCCTCAGACCCACTCTCTCTCTCAGACCCTCAGACCTACTCTCTCTCTCAGACCTACTCTCTCTCAGACCCTCAGACCCACTCTCTCTCAGACCTACTCTCTCTCAGACCCACTCTCTCTCAGACCCTCAGACCCACTCTCTCTCAGACCCTCAGATCCACTCTCCCTCAGACCCACTCTCTCTCAGACTCTCAGACCCACTCACAGACTCTCAGACCCACTCTCTCACCTTCAGACCCACTATCTCTCAGACTGTCAGACCCACTATCTCTCAGACTGTCAGACCCACTCTGTCAGACCCTCTCTCTCTCTGACACACACTCACCCTCTCTCTCTCAGACACACACTCTCCCTCTCTCTCTCAGACACACACTCTCCCTCTCTCTCTCAGACACACACTCTCCCTCTCTCTCTCAGACACACACTCTCCCTCTCTCTCTCAGACACACACTCTCCCTCTCTCTCTCAGACACACACTCTCCCTCTCTCTCTCAGACACACACTCTCCCTCTCTCTCTCAGACACACACTCTCCCTCTCTCTCTCAGACACACACTCTCCCTCTCTCTCTCAGACACACACTCTCCCTCTCTCTCTCAGACACACACTCTCCCTCTCTCTCTCAGACACACACTCTCCCTCTCTCTCTCAGACACACACTCTCCCTCTCTCTCTCAGACACACACTCTCCCTCTCTCTCTCAGACACACACTCTCCCTCTCCCTCTCAGACACACACTCTCCCTCTCCGACACACACTCTCCCTCTCCGACACACACTCTCCCTCTCCGACACACACTCTCCCTCTCCGACACACACTCTCCCTCTCCGACACACACTCTCCCTCTCCGACACACACTCTCCCTCTCCGACACACACTCCCTCTCCGACACACACTCTCCCTCTCCCTCTCCGACACACACTCTCCCTCTCAGACACACACTCTCCCTCTCAGACACACACTCTCCCTCTCAGACACACACTCTCCCTCTCAGACACACACTCTCCCTCTCAGACACACACTCTCCCTCTCAGACACACACTCTCCCTCTCAGACACACACTCTCCCTCTCAGACACACACTCTCCCTCTCAGACACACACTCTCCCTCTCAGACACACACTCTCCCTCTCAGACACACACTCTCCCTCTCAGACACACACTCTCCCTCTCAGACACACACTCTCCCTCTCAGACACACACTCTCCCTCTCAGACACACACTCTCCCTCTCAGACACACACTCTCCCTCTCAGACACACACTCTCCCTCTCAGACACACACTCTCCCTCTCAGTCACACACTCTCCCTCTCAGACACACACTCTCCCTCTCAGACACACACTCTCCCTCTCAGACACACACTCTCCCTCTCAGACACACACTCTCCCTCCCAGACACACACTCTCCCTCTCACACTCTCCCTCTCAGACACACACTCTCCCTCTCAGACACACACTCTCCCTCTCAGACACACACTCTCCCTTTCAGACACACACTCTCCCTCTCAGACACACACTCTCCCTCTCAGACACACACTCTCCCTCTCAGACACACACTCTCCCTCTCAGACACACACTCTCCCTCTCAGACACACACTCTCCCTCTCAGACACACACTCTCTCTCTCAGACACACACTCTCCCTCTCTCTCTCAGACACACACTCTCCCTCTCTCTCTCAGGCACACACTCTCCCTCTCTCCCTCAGGCACACACTCTCCCACTCTCCCTCAGGCACACACTCTCCCACTCTCCCTCAGGCACACACTCTCCCACTCTCCCTCAGGCACACACTCTCCCACTCTCCCTCAGGCACACACTCTCCCACTCTCCCTCAGGCACACACTCTCCCACTCTCCCTCAGGCACACACTCTCCCACTCTCCCTCAGGCACACACTCTCCCACTCTCCCTCAGGCACACACTCTCCCACTCTCCCTCAGGCACACACTCTCCCACTCTCCCTCAGGCACACACTCTCCCACTCTCCCTCAGGCACACACTCTCCCACTCTCCCTCAGGCACACACTCTCCCACTCTCCCTCAGGCACACACTCTCCCACTCTCCCTCAGGCACACACTCTCCCACTCTCCCTCAGGCACACACTCTCCCACTCTCCCTCAGGCACACTCTCCCACTCTCCCTCAGGCACACACTCTCCCACTCTCCCTCAGGCACACACTCTCCCTCAGGCACACACTCTCTCCCTCAGGCACACACTCTCCCTCAGGCACACACTCTCCCTCAGGCACACACTCTCCCTCAGGCACACACTCTCCCTCAGGCACACACTCTCCCTCAGGCACACACTCTCCCTCAGGCACACACTCTCCCTCAGGCACACACTCTCCCTCAGGCACACACTCTCCCTCAGGCACACACTCTCCCTCAGGCACACACTCTCCCTCAGGCACACACTCTCCCTCAGACACACACTCTCCCTCAGACACACACTCTCCCTCAGACACACACTCTCCCTCAGACACACACTCTCCCTCAGACACACACTCTCCCTCAGACACACACTCTCCCTCAGACACACACTTTCCCTCACACACACACTCGCTCAGGCACACACACACACACACACTCGCTCAGACACACACACACACTCGCTCAGACACACACACACACTCGCTCAGACACACTCGCTCACACACACTCTCCCTCTCTCTCTCAGACACACACTCTCCCTCTCCGACACACACTCTCCCTCTCCCTCTCCGACACACACTCTCCCTCTCCGACACACACTCTCCCTCTCCGACACACACTCTCCCTCTCAGACACACACTCTCCCTCTCAGACACACACTCTCCCTCTCAGACACACACTCTCCCTCTCAGACACACACTCTCCCTCTCAGACACACACTCTCCCTCTCAGACACACACTCTCCCTTTCAGACACACACTCTCTCTCTCAGACACACACTCTCCCTCTCTCTCTCAGACACACACTCTCCCTCTCTCTCTCAGGCACACACTCTCCCTCAGGCACACACTCTCCCACTCTCCCTCAGGCACACACTCTCCCACTCTCCCTCAGGCACACACTCTCCCACTCTCCCTCAGGCACACACTCTCCCACTCTCCCTCAGGCACACACTCTCCCACTCTCCCTCAGGCACACACTCTCCCACTCTCCCTCAGGCACACACTCTCCCACTGGCACACACTCTCCCACTCTCCCTCAGGCACACACTCTCCCACTCTCCCTCAGGCACACACTCTCCCACTCTCCCTCAGGCACACACTCTCCCACTCTCCCTCAGGCACACACTCTCCCACTCTCCCTCAGGCACACACTCTCCCTCAGGCACACACTCTCCCTCAGGCACACACTCTCCCTCAGGCACACACTCTCCCTCAGACACACACTCTCCCTCACACACACTCGCTCAGGCACACACACACACACACTCGCTCAGACACACACACACACTCGCTCAGACACACACACACACACTCGCTCAGACACACTCGCTCAGACGCACACACACACACTCTCTCTGACACACACAGGGGGAGGGAAATCTGATTGGGGGTGGGGGGGATCGGAGCAGGTGCCCTCCGCAACTGCTTCTCGGTGTGGGGAGAAGAAGGATCGTGTAAGTGCGCAAGGGGGGGGGGGAGTCTGAGCAGTTGGGATCGGAGCAGGTGCCCTCCGCAACTGCTACCCGGTGTGGGGAGGAGGGCCGTGTAAGTGCACGGGGGGGGGAAGGGGCGGAGCATTGGGAGATCGGAGCAGGTACCCTCCACAACTGCTGCCCGGTGTGGGGAGGAGGAGGAGAGGCGGTAGTGAGGTGTCTCTCCCACCGCAGACTCGTTCTTCTATCCCCCAAGCCTCTTATACCCCCTTCCCCCCCCATCCCCCCCCATCCCCCACTCCTCTCATACCCTCTCCCCCCCGGAGCGCTGCTTACCCGCGCCGCCCTGGTGATACTCAGGTCCTTCATCACCTCAGGTGGCTGCTGCCACACACAGACAGTGACACACAAACACAGTGACCATGACACAGACAGTGACACAAACACACACACACAAAGTGAGAGTGACACACACACACAAAGTGAGAGTGACACACACACACACACACATACAGTGAGAGTGACACACACAGTGAGAGTGACAAACACACAGTGAGAGTGACAAACACACACAGTGAGAGTGACACACACACACAGTGAGAGTGACACACACACAGTGAGAGTGACACACACACAGTGAGTGACACACACACACACACACAGTGAGAGTGACACACACACACACACACACACACACACACACACATACAGTGACAGTGATACACACACAGTGAGAGTGACACACACACACAGTGAGTGACAGACACACACACATAGTGAGTGACACACTATGTGTGTGTGTGTGTCACTCACTATGTGTGTGTGTCTGTCACTCACTGTGTGTGTGTCACTCACTATGTGTGTGTGTGAGTGAGACACACACAGTGAGAGTGACACACACACAGTGAGAGTGACACACACACACACACACACAGTGAGAGTGATAGACACACACACACACACACACCACACAGTGAGTGTGACATACACACACAGTGAGAGAGACAGTGACACACACAGTGACAGTGACACACACAGTGACAGTGACACACACACAGAGACACACAGTGACAGTGACAGTCACACACACACACACACACACACACACAGTGACATTGAGACACACACACACACACAGTGACATTGACACACACACACAGTGAAATTGACACACACACACAGTGACATTGACACACACACACAGTGACAGATACACACACACACACACACACAATAAGCCCACCTCTGTAAACACACACACACAGTGACAGATACACACACAGTCACACACAGTCACACACACACAATACGCCCTCCTCTGCAAACACACACAATAATAAGGCCTCTCCCCCCTTGGGGTGGGTAAGGTGTCTGGGAGGGGGTATGTGGGTTACCTGGGGCCCGTGGATGGGCTGCTGGAGCAGCATGGCCAGTGCAGCTGAGACTGGCAGGCCCGCGGAGCCCAAAGGGAGGGACAGAGGGGCGGAGCCTAGCCCGGCATTACTGGAGAGAAGGGAGGGGGCAGTGCTGTAGGAAGAGGCGGCCAAAAAAAAAAAATCTTGGCAGAGTGACAGCACGGGCAGCCAATCAGGAGAGGGGGAGTTTTTAAAAAAAATGTTTTTTTTTTTGTTTCAATGCTTCCAGGGGGCCGGACCAGATGATCTCGCGGGCCTTACACGGCTCGCGGGCCGGATGTTCCCCACCCCTGGTCTAGGTACTAGAGAAGGGAAGTCATGAGTGTGTTTATACATGAAGGCAACAAGCGTAAACTTCGTTTGGTAGAAGTTTTATACTCTGTCCTAACACCGTCAATCTCACAGCTGATTTACGACAGGGTTGGTCTTATGTTGTTTCAATGGGGAAAAATAGTACATAAAACATAGCAAGGTATTATGAAAATCAGATTTCAACAGAGGTGTGTTTTGGACCAAACACGTAAAGTTTCATTTCTGCACCAGTGACCTCTCTGGGAGAAAACCCTGACATATGGTAACGTAGTGTATAGGGTTTTCTGTTTTATCCGGTTATTTTAAGAAACAGTCCTGCATTTAGTGTAATTGTATGTTCTTGTAATTCTTTTTCTGCAATGTAAGCTGTCACGTACGACCCCCTGCTAGCACACGACCTGTATACGGGACAAGGGTTAATACCGACGCTCGCAAGCGCACCCACTCTTCACCTCCGCAAAGGTCCGTCAAATGGACAGTATCCCCTCTTACAGGATCAAGGATCAATACACAACCCGCAAGCTGCCCCACTCTTCACCCACTCAGGGGTCCCTCAAATGAGTTGTATCTCTCCTCAAGCCGTCCCAATATACCACCGCCACGAACAGCACACAAGTGAGGACGTGACTTTAGATATGCAACCAGGGTTAATACACAAAGGCTTCTCTAGCAACCCCCCTTTCTCCTCTGCAAGGAACAAGCGAGTTAGTATTAACCCCTACCCAATTGCACATCATAACCATCCACTGCCACCACCTGAGGTTATGCAGATATGATAAAAGATCTTAGACTAAAATATCAGCTAGGGCCTCAGGTCCCTGTTTATTATAGAAAAAACTATGCACTTTAACACAAAATCAGCTGTAGTAACATGTGCCTGAATTTAGCAAGTTATTCTCTCCAGCGTGCACAAAGTTCATTCAGAGCCCAAAGCATTACTTATTAAATGGTTTAATATATATAACAATACAGTGCTTGAATTACAGAAAAGGTATTAAACAATAACATACAATTACAATATAAGGCAGAACAGCTTCTTAATACAAAAGGGGTAAGACAGAAAATCCTATACAGTACCTTACCACATGCTATGGATTTTCCCCAGAGAGGCACTGGTTCAGAGGATGAGGTCTGACATGCTATCCAAGCATGCCCCTAGTCAGATCTGACTTGTAACAAACTCCCCCAGACTTAGATACAATACTTTAAGGCACCTTCATCACCCCACCCCTTTCTACAGAATACTTTGAAGCTGCTCTTCTTTGATTAAAACAATTGACACCTTGAGTGGGCTATCCAGGATGGACCTCCGCCCCAAGTAAGTTCCTTTGAAATTCAGAGCAGACAGAAAACAGTCCTGACCAGTTTCAAACCCAGCATTTGGTATTTTGTACACACGTGTAGCTCATTAACCCCTCAAGCACCAAAGGGATTAAAAATACCCAATCTCTCATGACATTATCATGACATAAGCACTGTATTTTTATATATATTAAAACATTTAATGAGTGATACTTTGTGCTCTGAATGAACTGTTGCACGCACTGGAGAGAGTATTTACATTTTCGGACACAGTACATAGTTGTACTATAATAAACAGGGACCTGAGAACCTGGCAGATATATTAATTTACTTAATTCTTAGGTAGTGGCAGCGTATAGATATGATTGCAATTGAGTAAGGGGTAATATTAACTCATTGAAAGTACCTTGCACAGGAGAAGGGCGAGTTGGCTAGAGTAGCCGTGTGTATTAACCCTGGTTGCATATCTAAGTCACGTGCTCACTTGTGTGCTGTTTGTGACAGGTGGTATAAGGGAACATATATTTAGGGGATATTATCCATTTGAGGGACATTTGCGGAGGTGAAAAGTGGGATAGCTTGCGAGCTGTGTATTAACCCTTGTCCCGTGTGCAGGTCACGTGCTCACAGGTGTGGTGTACATGACAGAGCGTGAGAAGTAGCTGTGGGGGATACACCATGTTTAATAAGAGTTCTGCAGGTTCCTATACAAGTCCGTGTCTTCGCTTTGTTAGGCCTCAGCCAGGATAAATGTACGCTCGCTCTCGAGCACCATGACGTCACGCACTGAGCAAGCTGGAGCGATTCCTGGCCATTTGAAAAGGGGCTGTAGCGCGCGCGAGGGGAGCGTGGCCGTGACATCACAGAGCTGGTTTGCCCTCATTGGGCGAACCGCTCACGTGACCCGGCCATCGCACGGCAAATACAAATTGTTTTGTCTCCTTAAGCAGCGCTCCTCTGAACTCGCATTACACAGCGCTTTCCTGCGCTTGCTTCCCCTTTACCCACTCCGCACCCTCAGTTACAGGCGGTGCTCTATAGGTTTTAAATGATAGATGCTTCCTTTCTGAAATGAATAAAGGTTATATTTTAATGTATTAGTGACTGAATGCAACAAGGAGGGAATCTTTCTCTTCTGTACGATATACAATTCCCTGTTTGCACCCCTTCAGCAAGTAATACATTTGACTAGCTGAGCAGGGACTTTTCTCTATATTACAGGTTGAGGATATCCCTGCTTCAGCACAGGTGGTTCAACTACCTGTGCTGAAGCAAGGATATCCTTATAACCTGACCTGTTGGTGGCCCCTGAAGACTGAAGTTGGCCGCCCCCACTCTACAGGCTCACCCAATCAAACCTACATGCAAATATCATCTGCACTTAGACTACAGAGAGAATAGGATATTGTAGGTCTTCCATTACACTTATTAAATTGTCAGCTCTTCGGGTCAGTGACTCCCTAGCAACCTGTTCCCACTTATGTCTGTAACTTAATGAAAGAAAATACTTTGTGGTTTTCCTTTTTGGGAAAGCCCTCCCAATTCCCCCTGCCGTCATTTTGCTAACATTGGTTCATTTTGCTCCCAAACAGGAAGTCCGTGTTTGAATCCCGCAGCTCCCATGTACGGGCGGCCTGACAATGAAACGGGCGTACCTGGCCCCGTGTGCTTCAGTGTGAAATTCTCATCTGGAAAGCGGTTGCCATATATGGATCTTCCGCCGGTGCCGTTGTTATTTGTGATATCGCCACCCTAAAAATGCAACAAAAAAAAGGATCCCTGATGTTAAAAGGTTACAATTATTTATTTTATTTATTTATAAAATGTTTTACCAGGAAGGAATACACTGATACTTACCGCTCATTTTCAAGTATGTCCTGGGCACAGAGTTATAATGACAACTACATGGTTACGTTACGTGAGCAGAGTTATACATTATATACAAGACATTGCATGAACAGTTAAATATAATATATGTTATAGGCGTAACAGTTACTGTCCAGATTAAAATGTGAGACAGCTTTAGTTTTGAAAGAACTTAGACTGGTGTCGGATGTGAGAGTCTCCAGTAGATTGTTCCAGTTTTGGGGTGCACAGTAAGAGAAGGAGGAGCGGCCGGATACTTTGTTGAGCCTTGGGACCATGAACACATTTTTGGAGTCAGATCTCAGATGATAAGAGCTGCATGTGGTAGGGGTGAGGAGCCTGTTCAGATAGACGGGTAGCTTGCCCAGAAAATATTTGAATGTAAGACAGGAAAGATGAACTTTGTGCCTAGACTCAAGTGATAGCAATCTAGTTCTTTGAGTATTTTGCACTGATGTGTGTTTGTAGTTGCATTGGAGAACAAAACAGCATATTGACTTGTAGAGGGTATCAAGTTTGCTAAGGTGGGTTTGGGGTTCCGAGCCGTATACTCTGTCCCCATAGTCTATCATTGGCATTAGCATCTACTGTGCGATGCACTTTCTGACCAGCAGACTTAGGAAGGTTTTTGTTCCTATAAAGTGCACCTAGTTTGGCAGAGGCTTTGGATGTCAGGGTATCAATGCGCAACCCAAATGTTAAATGGGAGTCTAACCATATGCCCAAGTAATTAAAACTAGTAACAGGAGTTAGGGTGGTATTAGCTTTGGTTCAGACCTTGAGTTCATTCATTGGAAGCTTTCAACATTTAGCCATGGTTGTCATGGGAGAGGGGGTTTGGCCCGGGATTAAAGGGGTTACACCCCATTTGGCCACTCCCTGCTCTCACTTGGGAAGCAAGGAGTTAACTGGACTGTGGTCCAGTAATGTATTTTACCCTGCTTCAGAATCCAATTGTTTATTCCCCTGTAAAAATGTATTGTCCCATCCCAGTGTTTGCATCAACACATACACTGGGGTTGATGCGGGAGGGGTTAATGTTAATTCAGTGATTATAGCCCTTTGTTCCCTTTTCCCGCCTTTTCAGGCTCCAATTTCCAGCCTTCCGTAGGTCACCATTGAGGCTCCATGCATTCCAATGGCAGAAGTAGCAGTTTTGGACCTGTTTTCCAGCGACGACCAGCAGGTGGCGTCCGAGAGGAGGAGCGGCAGTTTCCCATTGTAAGTCAATGGGGCCATTGACTTCAATGGGGATTCCTCGACGCCGACCTCCAGGAACAGGTTGGCAGCCATCCAAACCGCAAAACCGCAGAAGCGGATACAATGTCTTTGAAAAGAGCTTTATCACTTGGTTCAAGTTCAACGACAACTGGTGTGGGAATCTTAGGTACTAGGGCACCCAGAAATAAAATTCTTTTTGCCCCTAGCCCCTAGGAACCCCCACACACAACCTCCATCGGGTCCGGGAATGAGGGACCCCCGTAAAGGGTCATACTCATGAACAAGGGTCCCGCCGTTGACTTTAATGGCGGAGCGGAGGTCCAATTGAATCCAATGGCGGCGCTCGCCCATGCATTGTTTATGGCGGCGCCGGCCATTGATTCCAATGGGAGAAAACCGCGTGGCGTGAAAACGGCTAAGTCCGAAATTGTGAAAAGGGTAAGTCCATATCTCCGGTTCTGGAAGGACCAGAGGGCTGGGATTTGGGTGGCATGTAGCCAAGGTTCCGGCTTGAATGCATGTCCATTTCCAGCCCTCTCCGAACAACTAGACGGAGTGTGGGCAAATGTAAAGATTTGTGTTTTTTTCCATAGACTTCAGTGGCGGAGCTTCCCCCATTGAATGTCTATGGTGGCGAAGACCATTGACTTCAACGGTGGAGCGCCCCATTGAAGCCTATGGCGGCAGAGCCCGTTGATTTCAATGGGGAAAGAGTGAAAGGCAGAGATTCATTTTTAAAGGGAAGAATCCTGTATTTTAAAAGTGTTTTAACTTGCATTTGTGTATCTCCGGTTCTGGGGGTCGCAGTGGGCTGAAACTTGGCCACAATGAGGAGTCACTTGCGGCAGGAAAAACTGGCTAGTACCAGCCCACTGGGCCCAACAGAACCGCTTATTTTAATATGTGAAGATATTAAACTGTGAATGGTATTTTGGGTCTGATATGAGAACGCAGAGCCCATTGCTATGGTAATAGGTCAGGAGGGCAGACAAATTGTCTAGCATAAGCCCTCTGATCAAAGGTTGACCGCTCGGATTGTATTCAGTTGGGCGGAGGAATAAAGGGCCTGAGTGGTCTGTAAGTGTCATAATTCACACTTGCAGATAAGGGAGATTCTACTTCAAAGGAATCTGCTAGCCAGCCAGGCGCCCCAAGGTTAAGGGATAGGACTGAAATTGTATATAAACGAGGCTCAGCCTACACCCATTGTCTTTGTGTCATTTCGAGATTGCTGCATGAATTGCTAATCAAGATTCCTGATTATTTCATCATTCCAATCATAAGTAAGTGTATATTTTGTCTGTTATTTGTATATCTTGTGTGTTCACTTTTTCAAGGAATAAACTATATTTATTTATATCTTAGTCATGTTCAGTTGAACCTAGGTATTTTGGTGTATATTATAGCTTGTCATAAGTTACCGTGACAATGGTCCCAAATACTATTGTTACAGTCTTGTCAGTTTTCAAAAACAGTTTTGGGAAATCCAATTTTCAAGTCTCAAAGTCAGATTGAAGTACGTGTCCATTTCGGAGAGGCTAGGGCTGTGTGCATATAAGATTGTGTCATCCGCATATGTGTGTATTGAAGCTGTAGGAAGATCATTGATGATATGAGAAGAGTAGGGGCCCCAGAACAGAGCCTTGTGGGACACCACAGGTGATATCCAAGAGGTTGGAATTAGAGCCTGAGATAGACATGGATCTACCTGATAGGCAGGAATTAAACCAGTTTAAAGCATGCTTCCCTATTCCAGAGCACTGGAGTTTGTTTAGCAAGATAACATGATCAACAGTATCAAAAGCCTTTGCAAAATCTAGGAATATTGCACCAGTGAGTTGTACCAGTTTCATGCCACACTGGATCTCATTGCAAACTTTTAGGAGGGTAGTTACCGTGGAGTCTGCGTTGAAAGCCAGATTGGAATTGGCTAGGGAAAGTTGTTTTGGTATAGTAATCGTTTAACTGAATTTACTACAAAATTCAAAATGTATTAATTGGTATGTTTCTGAGCTGAATTTCTTCCATCGATTGCTACAGAACTTTAAATTGAATCAGTATGTCTGTGAGAGTTGATTAGGCAAACCCCTCCCTTAATTGTTAGTCAAGTGGCTGTGTTTTAGAGTACTTTAGACCATCCATCTAGGCTGTGTGTCCCATCTTAAGTGTCACATCTAAAGTGTCTGGCAGAGTTAATTTTGGAGTTGAAATTGGAGGTGAAGATTTGAGGAGATCGTGACTCTGCACAACAACAACTTTGCCACTGTGAGAAATGTACTTTCCAAAAGCTGTGATTCTTTGTACTCTTTCTATCCCTCAGTACCTGGGAAGTCTCTCCTCCTGCATCTCACTATGCTCTCCCTACTGCTTTTTCTGTTTACTGTTTCCTCACTCCTTTTGTGAACGTCTCTGTTCTCTCGAACTTCCCCACTCCCCACTGCACCATTATTTATACCTCTCTCCCAACAACTTCTTTACCCCCCAATAAAAAAACACCCACACAAATCCTCTATTCGCACCCTCTATCTACTCCTTCCTGCTGCTGGGGATCTGCCCTAAGCCTGAAGCCAGACATACACACCTGATTTCACTCACGCCTCACTGTCATCTCTTCCCCTGTAAAGTGTGTTAACCCTCTCATTTTAATACTGACTAACCTTAAAGCTTGCCCCACAAATCAAGCATCCTAATAGCCTGCACTCCTGGCTATTCTCCCACAGTCAGTCACTCCTACCACCCATTGTGACCGAGCACTGCCATCTACAGCACTTATTCCCTCACCTGCTGTCTCTGTAAATTCCCCATCAATCCTCTTAGATTGTAAGCTCTTCGGGGCAGGGATTTCCTTTCCTATTGTCTGATTTTGCTGCACTTATTGTATTATTATAATTCCTTGTACAGTATTCTTTGTGAAGTGCTAACTACACTTTTTGCGCTATATAAATAAAGACATACAATACAATTGGGAGTGAACACATTTTTCCATGACTTTGGATAGTATTGGGAGAAGAGAGAGTGGCCTGTGGTTTGAGACAGTATTTTTGTCCCCACTTTTGAAGATTGGGACAACTCTGACAGTTTTCCAGGTTTTAGGGATATGTCCTGCAGACAGAATACTGTTGATTAAGGAAGCAATTGGTTTGGCAATGACTGGGGCACCAAGTCTTCGGAACTTAGATTGCAGTAAATCAGGTCCACATTGGCTGCTTAGTTTTAATTTGAGGAGCGCTTCAGATACCGGGACAAATTGAAAATTGTGAGCAGTGTTGGGAGGGGGTGGGGCTCTAGGGGTACTCTTAGAATGAGGTTCATGTTTGTGGTTTGGGTTGCGTTTTACTATTAACTTAGTACCACACCCCACAAAGTAATCATTGAATGCGTTTGCAATGTCAGTGGGATTTATCAGAGTAATATCCCCCATAGTGATAATACTTGGTTGTTGATGGTTAGGAGGCTGGAATATATTGTTGATGACCTTCCAGAAGCTAGCTGGGTTTGATTTATTCTGATGAAGATTGTCAGAGTAATATTGTGCTTTTGCGTGCCTTGTGTGCCTTGTGCACATATTCCGCAGGCATCCGTAGTTATTAAGATCCTTGGTAGTGCCAGTTACTTTGTAGCTTTTCCACAAGGCATTCCTAAGATGGTAGAGTGCTATAAGTACGGTTGTAACCCACGGAAGGTGGGCCCCCCGTACCCTTATTCTGCGTAGTGGAGCATGGGTATCACAGAGTTTTAAGAACTCGGATTGGAAATATTCGAAGGCATAGTCGAGTAGATATCACAAGCCGCAGCACGTCTGCACACGACCAGTCCTGTTACTAGATGTACAAGGATACGTTTATACAGCCAGAAAGGATTTTATTTTCACATTTCTTCTCTACAAAGCTGCATGAAAGACGAATCATCCCTAATGTCATAATAATGGAAATACTCCTTTAATATAGACTTCTATTGTGAAATATTTTGGGCCAAATCAATACAGAGATAAGGCCTGGGACATAGTAAAGAATTTGGTGCTGTTGCTTGCTGCCGCTCGCTCTACCAGGAGCTTTTTGCTGTCCTGGCAGAGGAGACAGCAAGCGCGCTTGGGAGGCGGGTATCACTGTGTGTGTGTGTCACTTGGTAGCTGTCAGTGTGTGTGTGTGTGTCATTGGGTAACTGTGTGTGTCACTTTGAAGTGGTCTGTGTGTTTGTGTGTAACTGGGGAACGTGTGTGTGTGTGTGTGTGTGTGTGTGTGTGTGTGTGTGTGTGTGTGTGTGTGTGTGTGTGTCCTCTGTGCGGCCTCTACTCTGTCTGGTCTGGTGGCTCTGCTATCTCACCGACACAGTAGGTAAAATGCTAGCTGCAGCCCCATTGGATGGGAGTGGTCACGTGACCGCTCCTCCGCTCCCCCAAGCGGCAAAATTTCAAACTTGCCTGTCTCTTCTGATTTTCTCAGCCTCCGCACGCATTAGCACGCATGCGGAGGGAGAAACTATAGCCGCGCTGATTACAGATGCAGGGTCTTTGTGCATCTGTTCAGCGCAGCTCAGCCCACCTCAGTGACGCTGATTCCACTATGTCCTAGGCCTAAGACTTCGCACGGGTAATGCGGTCGCCTGTATATTTGCATAAAAACCAATGACTATCGTATATTTAAGCGCCCAGCGCTACACGTTCTCTGCTGGGGATGGGGACGCAGTGGGACCGTGCATCCAATACTAAGCGTATGCAGAATGTTACCTGCAATTCAGAAAGCATTTAAACACGTTACTAGCAACGTACCCTACTATGTGATGTGGCACTTACAGTAAAAGGGGAAAGTGTTCAGTTTTTGCTGCTGCTGCTGCTTGTTGTAATAACAGTGAGACTAAGATCTATCTGTGATAAAACCATACAACAGCTCAGGTTTTCAGGATATCCCTGCTTCAGCACAATTGGCTCAATAAGCAGCTCGGTCTTTGACTGAGCTACCTGGGCTGAAGCTGGGATATCCTGAAAACCTGACCTGTTGATGACCCTTGAGGACTTACAAGGAAGTCACCGATAGGAGAGAGAACAATCAGACTTACCTCGCACATGAAGCCAGGGATGATCCGGTAAATAGTTGACCCTTTGTAACCGAAACCCTTCTCGCCGGTGCACAGGGCGCGGAAATTCTCTGCAGAGAAGAGGGCGTTCAGAAAGTTAAAAAAGGCCAATTGAACTATGAACTGGTGCATGTTAACCTTAGATTGTAAGCTCCCCGGGCCAGGGAGTTTATCTTTGCTGCACTTATTGTATTATACTACCCCGTATTGGCGCTCTTAAAAAGTGCTGCGACACTGTGGGCACTATATAAATAAAAATATACATCCACTTTGCTGGGCTGTGAGCAATACAGGGGTTAATGGGCAGGGCTAAATAACAAACCCGGTTAAGATTAAATCAGGAGGATTACACATTTTCCTCTTAAAGACACTGTCTACTAAACTGGTTTTTAGAATGACCTGGTTCGTCGTCTTTGGGCCATTTATCACTTCTGATTAATACAGTTTATCATCAGATTGCTCATCAAGCGCCAACATATGCTGCAGCGCAGTACAATGGGGGTACAGAGTTATGTACAGGCTGTCCTCGTTTTACAACGCTTCGCTTTACAACGAATGGCTTATCCAACGCTATGCAATGCATACCCATGTTCATTTTTACAACTCCAAAACGGCTTATCCAACGCTCTTACGACGCTTTGCAAAGTTGTTTATGTGTATATAATATATTATTATATTTATACTATATAATATATATTATTATATTTTATATTATATATATAATACAGTATATAAACTATATAATTTATGTGTGTGCTGCGTATCTTATTGCCTGCATAAAATATTTTGTGTATTTTAGCATTAAAAATGTCTTCAGGAACGGAACCTTTCATTTAAACAGTGTTCCTGTGGGAAACCGTGTTTCACTTTAAGATGTTTCGCTATCCATCGCCATTTCGAGTAACGCATTGTGTCGGATAACCGAGGACTGCCTGTATATTACATAAACAGGGTGACCTCCCAAATCAGGAGAAAAGCACAAACCGACACCGGAGGCGATGAGGCCTCGCTCCTCAGAGCTTTCACTCTACAGGGAATAAGGGCAATGTTGAAACAAAATGTAAAGTGGCCGCTCATTGTGGGGATTGAGTATGTCTTAGGGCGGAGTCTACATACTGCGCTATATGAACGCACACACAGCTGTCTAACACCTTCAAATGCACAATGTAATTATTCCCTATATACCAATAGGGACCACATAGTATCTACACTCACACTTATAGTAATGCAACTGCCTCTTACAATTCTACACCTACGCATACCATTGTTATACACTCCCACTCCATACACACCTTTTTGTAAAGCGCTGTATACACTGTGGGTGCTTTATAAATTTATATTTACACACACACACACACACACACACACACACACACACACACACACACACACACACACACACACTCTTACATCATCAACATTCAGGGACCATTAAACACCTCAAGACATAAATCGCATACTGCACAGGGGGGGAGGGATAGGCTTCAGTCAGATACATTCCAGGATGCGCTGTTTTTAAGAAAACCCCTTTCTTGCTATATCCACTGTAACACCGCCGGAAGAAGATGTCATTGTATCTCGAAAGCTCGCACAAATAAAAGAATTTCGTTCGCCACAGAACGGTATCGTCTATTTGTTTTTGATTAATAAGCTCGGCTAACACGAGAGGAGAGAGAAGAGAGAGACACATACTGACAGATATACTATCTGATATACCCGGCGTTGCCCGGGACGTAAATCCGTAATACTGTAGGTAGTATTATTTATAAATAGGGGAACAATAGGATGACTATTTGGTGGAAAGGTTGTATAATAATGTTGAAAAGATGGAAGAAAATGTAATACGATGTTGTTTAAAAATGGTTTATTGTAAACACACGACAGTTCAATGTATATTTTGGTGACATAAATTATATAAAAATGTGAGGTGTGTGTCCCGAGAGGGTGTGAGGCGTCGGGTGCCTGGTGAGTGCGGGCGGCGGCTGGTCAGTGATGTCGGTGCGTAGGGGTGTGAGTGCGGCGGGTGGGTGTGAGGCGGGAGGCGCCGGGTGGGTGGTGAGTGGGTGCGGCGGCTGGTAGTGATGTCGCTGCGTAGAGGCGGCAGGTGTGTGGTGGGTGGGTGAGAGGCGGCGGGTGTCTGAGTGCGGGCGGCGGCTGTGGGGCGCAGGGTTGTGAGGTGGCTGGTGGCTGAAAGGCAGAGGCGGCGGGAGTGCGGGCGGCAGTAGGTGAAAGGCAGAGGCGGGAGTGAGGCGAATGAGTGAAAGTGGCAATGTCCAGAAGTCAGGGAGCGCAGACACCAGGATGAACATATGAGGAGAAAAAACAATAACACAAATGATAGAATATTTTTTTACCCTACAGGATTGCACTAACTGGGATTGGGGACATGCACAGTGGTTAGAAACAAAATATAGACAGATAGCCACTGCTATAGTCCTATGGGGTAAGAGGCTGGAATATGATCAGGTATACACATGACACAGTAGTTGAAATCAAGAATGGCCACACAAATGTAGAAAATGATAAAAAAAAAGGGTTTAGTAAAATGACATCAGGAGGCACACGGATGCAGTGGGAACTTACAATCAAGCCCCAGAAATCAGGCAATGGAAATAGAGCTTAGTCTGTGTCCGTTGTGGGAGAGATAACCTGTATGCGTAGCAACTGCTGCAGGTGAGTCAGGCAGCGCCGGCGCTTCCTCCACTGTCAGCCTCCGCAGGACTTCCGGGTTAGATTCTCTCCACCAGTATTCGACACCACGTGACTGCGTCACACTGCGGGCAAAGCAAGCTGCTATAAAACAGAGGCACAGCCAATCGGGAGTCAAGTGTGACGTCATCCTTCCAATCATCTGCCTGCATCATTTCCACCAATGGTGGTATGGATTGCTCGATTCTGCACCTATCATCCTTCAGAGGGGCGGGACTAATGTCCGTGGGCAACATAAACACTAACAACAATTTTAATGGGTGAAAAAACAGATATGTGTTCCCCTAAACTCTGGGGAACAGGCAGCAATAAAAAGCATTAAAAACCTTTAAAGAACTGGCAGGATTCAAAGACATTTAAAGGGTTAATTCCAACAGCATAGGCTTAAGTGCCAACTTGAAGGGGAAGTTTAAAACCTATCATGCTCCAAAGGTCAGAGCTTACGTACGTCATAATTATGCATACATAATAATAATTTTAATAAAACACATAATGCAAGTGTAGCCAGGTCTCCCCAGCCTGTCAGTACCCCCCTCACCTAGCTGCCGATCGCGGGTGCCGCCGTTGGCGTATAGCAGGGGTGAGGGCGGTCAGGCTCCTGCTCGGGGGTTGCCGGGGACGCGTGCGGCCGGTTGCCAAGGCCGCGATCGCGTCGCTGGGCTCCCGGCGCTCCCGGAGCAGGTCTGTGAGGCCGCCGCCATTACATAGCCACGCACGCATGCGCAGTGATCGCGCAGGCGCGGAAGGGTCCCTGGAGCTAGGGAGATGTCGCGCGAGTGTAGGGAATGTGCAGGAAGGGTTGACGCGGCCCCAATGTTATTATAGGTGCCCCGGGACTACAATTCCCATAGTGCCTAGCGAGGGAGGCACCAGGTGCCTCATAGGAGCCAATAGGGCTGCAGGACTGCCCTGGACAGAATTGGATACATTTCGCGGGCAGAGAGCACGCTTGTCAGTCAGAGACCGGAGCAGCCCAGGGAAGGAGGTAGGGTACAGGAGTCGGGGACTCCCTGTACTAGGCCAGCACCCCCAGGGCCCGAGATAGCTCAGCTCCCCAGTAAGGTGAGTGTTGCCAGGGGCAGCCCTCAGGTTAGGGACCCTGCCACTTACATTAGTGGGAGCTGGGAAAGGAAGGTTACAAAGAGTTGGAGTCAGGGAGCGGTGAGGGAAGGAAGGGTGCGGGGAGCGAGTGCAGCTCCTGCCCCATATAGGTACCTACACCCCAGGTAGGCCCCAACTCCCCACTAGTTTAGTGGGTAAGTGCTTAGGGAGGCCCAAGATAGGGACGCTGCCCTTAGTATAGAGTGCTGCCTTGTCAGAGTCACGGCTGTTAGTGCTGTGAGGTCTGATAGGCAGGCACCTTGTTGCGCAGCACATTGGCTGCAAGCATTTAGTGAGGCTGAAGGGACTTGGGTAGTTAGGGGAGAGGGACAGGTCGTAACCCCTGCAGGCCCATAGGAGTTCCCCAAGCCACTACAGGTTGGTGTACTACAGGGACAGGCATTAGGTTAGGGTTCCTGTCACGTTAGTACCACTTAGATAGATAGGGTCACAGCGGCTGCTGCTGTTCCTGTGGACGCGGTTGGACCCACGTTGGGGTCCACAGAGACGATTCCAGAGTGGGACCGCCCTGGCGGTCCGCACGTGCCGGAGTTCGGTTGGAGGATCAGACGGATACATCACACGTCTGACCCTTTGTGAAGATTGCTGACCCGAGTACCGGAGTGCTCGGCAGGTACCATACAGTCATAAGTGCACCACCGGGCCCTTAGTGTAACTGTGACTGTGCAGTCACCCACGTTCTCTCCAAGAGTGTGGGACATTGGGTGGGATTCTCGGGACACTGGGTGGGATCACCTGGTGTTGGGGAAGCGTCCTGCGCGACGCCGTAGGTGTCTCCTCTAGAGAGGGACACAGGTTATATAAAGGTATTGCGTGATATGTTATATTGCTTGTTAGTAAAGTCACTCGTTAATATATATATTCCCGTGTATGTGATTATTGTATTGTCCTGCGAGGAACCACTCCCCCTCTGGTGGGAGCCATCGCAGGTGGAGGCGCTGAATTGAGTAAGTGGTTACCCCTAGTATAATTGCCCCAGGTTCCCCGTGGCGGAAGCTCAGCCCTCCTGCGAGCCAACAGGTAATGCACCACACCTATGGTAACACCGTATGTTCCTTGCACCCACATCAGATCTGCGATTGGGGGGGGGAATACCCGTTACACAAGATCACTCAAAAGAGAGTAATAAGGAACACACTGCATGAAAAAATGGTCATTAAAAGGCTAGAGCAGTTAAAGGCCAGCAACAGTTAAAAGTTAAACTAGCGGAAAAAAAGTTAAACTAGGGGGAAAAAAGGGGGGTGGCAGTATGGACAAGGGGCGTGGTGACATAATATCATATATAACTATATATAATGGACATAATTCAACAAATGAAATAGCCAGAAAATGACATTATATAAAAACATTTCATAAAAAACATGTTCCTATAAAAAAAGCAGCAATATCAATATCGATGTTGAGACCATCAGGTTCTAAAGTTTTTAATTTGAAGATCCAATAGCTCTCACGCTGAATTAATCTCTTATCCCTATCCCCTCCTCTCCAATGGGGGTCCACACATTCGATAGCTCTATATGTGAGACCCGCAGGATTACCATTGTGTGCTTGCAAGAAATGTTTGGGCACGCTATGTGTTAGTAACTTCCTTTTAATATTTCCTACATGTTCTAGGATGCGTGTCCTAAGTGGTCTTATTGTCTTACCTACATATTGGAGGCCACAAGGGCACTCCAATAAGTATACAGCGAAATTGGTCCTACAATTAGCAAATTGTTTCATTCTGAAGACCTCACCAGTTATGTTGGATTTGAAATCTAATTTGCTCCTTGAAGCAAACGAGCAAGCCTTACAATTAATACATTTAAAAAATCCTTTTGGTTTTGTTAACCACTGAGAGGGATATAGAAAGAAATCACCAGAATTATCTCGTAAAAATAGCTATATACGAGATAGAAGTCCTCCAAGGAAATCACCTGAAACACATAGAGAAGATTTGAGAAGCCCACCAACTAGAAGAGATAGATCTAGAGATAAACTAGGCAGAGACGAAAAAACTAAAGAACTAGATAGGAGAGATGAAGGGAGACCATGGAGCAAATCAAGTAGGTTTATCCACAGTCCCAGGAAAGAGCAGCAGAAGAATAACAGCAGTAAGACCACGAGCTCCCATTTTTTAGACAGTGTCCCCCATCACAGCAGATGGGAAGATCCGAACAGGTTCACAGCACTGGAGAATCATAGTTGGGAACACAAGACACCAAAACCCCAAAGGAAAAGAAGCCTAGGGGAAAGAGAGGAAGAAGGGGTAAAAAGGTCGAAACCAACGAACCACTGAGCAGTATTTTTAATCTGAGCACCGTAGTTTTAACCCCAGCACAATATTCCATTTTAAAAAAGGGGCTCAATTTCGCTCCAACTATAGGACCCAATAGCTTCGAGCTATTTTTAGATGCTAATAAGTATTTGCGGAAACTGGCATTGAAAAGATTTTTTTCTGTTAAAAAATAGTACCCTGCTACCTAATGAGAAAGATTTGACCAATCAACCTTTTAATGTAGGAAATGAAAGTGAGATAAGTCCTCATTTTAAACACACTTCTCTAAAGAGGAAATCAACACTTTACCCCAGTTTTAGTAAAGGCCCGTATTTAGATACATTCTACTATTTAGTTTTAAAAAGTTTTGGTAAATTGAAAGATGATAAGCCTTTTCGGAACAATTTAAGCCCTGCAGAACGTACAGCGTTCAAACAACTAATGGAAGATGATAGGATCATCATAAAGCAAGCCGACAAGGGGGGAGGTGTGGTCATAATGGACAAAAGTTATTACATTAAAGAGGCCACAAGGATTTTAAGTGATACAACAACCTATGAGCAACTCACAAGAGACCCTACAAAAAAGTTTCTAGAAGCCCTAGCAGCACATCTATTAAAGGGGAAACAAAAAGAAATTTTGAATGAAAAGGAATTTTTATATCTGAGTGTTACAAAACCAATAATACCGGTGTTTTATTTTCTCCCGAAGATTCATAAAAATTTACAGGAACCACCCGGGAGACCTATAATTTCCGGGATTGGGTCTATAACAGAGAACCTGTCAGAATATATTGATGTCTTTTTAATAAAAATACGTCATGAAGATCCGATCTTATTTAAGAGACACCATGCAGGTCTTAGAAATCCTTAATAAAACAAAATGGGAAAAAGGTTGTTTTTTAGTGACTACAGATGTCACATCACTATATACTGTACTTCAATAAATCATAATCAAGGTGTAGGTGCCATACGGAGAACCCTAATGGGGGACCAAGAATTATTGCCAGACCAAGTTGATTTTATAGTGGACAGTATAATTTTTATTCTAGAACACAACTATTTCGCTTTTAAAGATGAGTTCTATGTTCAAAAATGTGGGACTGCCATGGGGACCAGGTTCGCCGCAAGCTACGCAAACCTGTTTATGGGTGTCTGGGAACTAGATTACATTTGGTCCCAGAACCCATTTGGCGCGAACCTGGTCCTCTGGCATAGATATATCGATGACATTTTTTTCATTTGGCGAGGGGATGAGATATCCTTGAATTGCTTTTTAAAATACTTAGATGTAAACCCCTTTAATCTTCGCTTTACTAGCAAGTACAGCCCAGTCCAAGTCGAGTTCTTAGATCTATTGATTTTTATTGAGAATGACCAACTGAATACCAAAACTTTTTTAAAACCTGTTGATTCCAACAATTATGTCCTACAATCCAGCTGTCACCATCCAGGCTGGTTACGAAATATACCTTTTGGACAGTCGAAACGCATTAAGCGTAACTGCAGCAAGGAAGCAGATTTTCAGAGTCAATCGAGTATCATACAAAAAAGGTTTTTAGATAGAAAGTACAATACATCAACTGTAAAGGAAGCAATGCGAAAAACCAATTAAATTGAACGTGCCTCTCTTCTGCAACCAAAATTAAGACAACAGAATGAGACAAGTTTCCAAACAGCTTTTATTACACCTTATAATAGGAAGGCTGCAGAAATTAAAGGAATCATCAACAAATATTGGCATATTCTAAAAGATGACCCAGTGTTAGGCAGTACATTAGAAGAGAGACCTAAGATAATTTTCAAAAGAGCTCCCAATTTAAAAAACCAACTAGCACCAAGCGCCTTTAAAACAGAAAAACAAGAGGGGTGGTTAACAAAACCAAAAGGATTTTTTAAATGTATTAATTGTAAGGCTTGCTCGTTTGCTTCAAGGAGCAAATTAGATTTCAAATCCAACATAACTGGTGAGGTCTTCAGAATGAAACAATTTGCTAATTGTAGGACCAATTTCGCTGTATACTTATTGGAGTGCCCTTGTGGCCTCCAATATGTAGGTAAGACAATAAGACCACTTAGGACACGCATCCAAAACATGTAGGAAATATTAAAAGGAAGTTACTAACACATAGCGTGCCCAAACATTTCTTGCAAGCACACAATGGTAAACCTGCAGGTCTCACATATAGAGCTATCGAATGTGTGGACCCCCATTGGAGAGGAGGGGATAGGGATAAGAGATTAATTCAGCGTGAGAGCTATTGGATCTTCAAATTAAAAACTTTAGAACCTGATGGTCTCAATATCGATATTGATATTATTGCTTTTTTATAGGAACGTGTTTTTTATGAAATGTTTTTATACAATGTCATTTTCTGGCTATTTCATTTGTTGAATTATGTCCATTATATATAGTTATATATGATATTATGTCACCACGCCCCTTGTCCATACTGCCACCCCCCTTTTTTTCCCCTAGTTTAACTTTTTTTCCCCTAGTTTAACTTTTAAATGTTGCTGGCCTTTAACTCCTCTAGCCTTTTAATGACCATTTTTTTCATGCAGTGTGTTCCTTATTACTCTCTTTTGAGTGATCTTGTATTATTTGTTTTATTAAAATTATTATTATGTATGCATAATTATGACGTACGTAAGCTCTGACCTTTGGAGCATGATAGGTTTTAAACTTCCCCTTCAAGTTGGCACTTAAGCCTATGCTGTTGGAATTAACCCTTTAAATGTCTTTGAATCCTGCCAGTTCTTTAAAGGTTTTTAATGCTTTTTATTGCTGCCTGTTCCCCAGAGTTTAAGGGAACACATATCTGTTTTTTCACCCATTAAAATTGTTGTTAGTGTTTATGTTGCCCACGGACATTAGTCCCGCCCCTCTGAAGGATGATAGGTGCAGAATCGAGCAATCCATACCACCATTGGTGGAAATGATGCAGGCAGATGATTGGATGGATGACATCACACTTGACTCCCTATTGGCTGTGCCTCTGTATATCAAGCAGGCCAGCCACTAACAGGCACCACAGACTCCTGAGGAAGCTGTTAGCGAAACGCAGAAGTCTACTTGCGTTGAGTCTCTGGTTCCTGTTTTATAGCAGCTTGCTTTGCCCGCAGTGTGACGCAGTCACGTGGTGCCGAATGCTGGTGGAGAGAATCTAACCCGGAAGTCCTGCGGAGGCTGACAGTGGAGGAAGCGCCGGCGCTGCCTGACTCCCCTGCAGCAGTTGCTACGCATACAGGTTATCTCTCCCAGAACGGACACAGACTAAGCTCTATTTCCATTGCCTGATTTCTGGGGCTTAATTGTAAGTTCCCACTGCATCCGTGTGCCTCCTGATGTCATTTTACTAAACCCTTTTTTTTTTTTATCATTTTCTACATTTGTGTGGCCATTCTTGATTTCAACCACTGTGTCCTGTGTATACCTGATCATATTCCAGCCTCTTACCCCATAGGACTATAGCAGTGGCTATCTGTCTATATTTTGTTTCTAACCACTGTGCATGTCCCCAATCCCAGTTAGAATATTTTTTTATCCTACAGGATTGCACTATCATTTGTGTTATTGTTTTTTCTCCTCATATGTTCATCCTGGTGTCTGCGCTCCCTGACTTCTGGACATTGCCACTATATAAGG
This sequence comes from Ascaphus truei, assembly GCF_040206685.1. Taxonomy (NCBI): domain Eukaryota; kingdom Metazoa; phylum Chordata; class Amphibia; order Anura; family Ascaphidae; genus Ascaphus; species Ascaphus truei. The sequence continues at coordinate 5,440,610 of NC_134490.1, read as the reverse complement.
ATCTATAAGGAAGATCCACTGAAGGTCGAGCTGCAAACTGGCACTGGTTGTATATAATTTCATTCTATATTGTGCATTTACTATACTGCAGTATCTCCTCCTATCTGAAACACTCGCAGGAGCGCCTGGTGATTTTTGTGTCTTTGAATGAGTGAAGGGCAGAGGCGGGAGGGCGGGTGAAAGGCAGGGGCGGGGGTGGGAGAAGGCAGGGGCGGGAGAAGGCAGGGGCGGGGGTGGGAGAAGGCAGGGGCGGGGGTGGGAGAAGGCAGGGGCGGGGGTGGGAGAAGGCAGGGGCGGGGGTGGGAGAAGGCAGGGGCGGGATGGGAGAAGGCAGGGGCGGGATGGGAGAAAGCAGAGGGGGGAGAAGGCAGGGGCGGGAGGGAGAATGTAGGGGTGGGGGGGGGGAGAAGGCAGGGGCGGGGGGGGGGGGGGTGAAGGCATGGGCGGAAAGGCAGGGGGGGAAGGCGGGGCCGAGGGGGGCGGAAAGGCAGGGGGGAAGGCGGGGCCGGGGGTGGAAGGCAGGGGCGAGGGGGGGGAAGGCAGGGGTGAGGGGGGGGAGGCAGGGGCGAGGGGGGGAAGGCAGGGGCAGGGGGGGTGTCACTGCCTGTCACTGTGTGTGCCAGTGTGTCTGTCACTGTGTGTGTCAATGTGTCTGTCACTGTGTGTGTCGGAGGGGGCGGGTGTCAAAAACGGAGCTGGGGGGGTCAAAAACAAAGCTGGGGGGGTCAAAAACGAAGCTGGGGGGGTCAAAAACGGAGCCGGGGGGGTCAAAAACGGAGCTGGGGGGTGGGTCAAAAACGGAGCTGGGGGGTGGGTCAAAAACGGAGCTAGGGGGTCAAAAACGGAGCTGGGGGGGTCAAAAACGGAGCTGGGGGGGGTCAAAAACCAGCTGGGGGTCAAAAACAGAGCTGGGGGGTCAAAATCGGAGCTGGGGGCGTCAAAAACGGAGCTGGGGGGGTCAAAAACGGAGCTAGGGGGGTGGGTCAAAAACGGAGCTAGGGGGGTCAAAAACGGAGCTGGGGGGGTCAAAAACGGAGCTGTGGGTCAAAAACGGAGCTGGGGGGGTCAAAAACGGAGCTGAGGGGGTCAAAAACTGAGCTGGGGGGGTCAAAAACAGAGCTGGGAGAGGGAGGTCAAAAACGAAGCTGGGGGGTGAAAACGGAGCTGGGGGGGTCAAAAACGAAGCTGGGGGGGGTCAAAGACGGAGCTGGGGGGGGTCAAAAACAGAAGCTCAGTTAATCCCCCCCCCCACCAGCAGCAGCAACAGCCGGCTCCACCACCACCACCAGGGAGCATTTCCTCACCTCAGGCAGCAGCAGCAGTGTGGCCGGGGGTTGGGGACCCATGGGTTAGAGCAGGGGGGCGCAAACTTTTTTCCCTGCGCCCCCCTGCCGGCTGTCCCCTCACTCCCGCGCCCCCCCCAACCCCAACTTACCCTCGCTCCGGCGTAATGACGTCACGTTGCCATAGCAACGTGACGTCACATGACCTCGCAGCGTCATTTTGACGCCGCGTTGCCATGGCGACGCCGGGAGGAAGCCGCCGGAGCCACGGGTAAGTATGGTTTACAGAGGCCCTGCAGCTCCCCCGGCACTTAATTTAAGTGCCTTCGGGAAGCGCGCGGGGCCTCTGTAAACCCCGCGCCCCCCGTCGGCAGTCTCGCGCCCCCCCTGGGGGTCGCGCCCCACAGTTTGCGCACCGCTGGGTTAGAGCACACCGGCCAATTAGAGCCGTGGGGGGCCGGGCCCTCCGGGTGGGGGGCCAGACACCGGCCAATGAGAGCTACCGACGGACATCAAATGGTCTGTAGCAGGCCTGCACATGCGGCACGCCGGGACACGCTGTGCGGCCCGCGACGGCTCCCTCCACCCCCCCACTTCACCCCCCCCAAACTTCACCCCCCCCCCACTCCACCCCCCCCCCCCCAAACTTCACCCCCCCCCACTTCACACCCCCCCTTCCCTGGTAGGGAAGGAGCGCGCTCCAGCAGTGTGTGACAGTGTGCTCCCCCCCCCCCTCTCCCGCTCTAGCAGTGTAGCGCAACCCGGAACTTCCAGGGTCTGCTGCTAGAGCGCGCATCCCTCGCGCTTCTCCTTGCTGCCATCTGTTGCCTCAGCCGTCGCCATCCACCTCTCCTGCTGCTGCCGCCGCCATCAGGTAACGGGGGGGGGGGGGTAGTTCATCCATGAGAGGTTGGGGGCTGCTTACATGGGCTGGGGGGGCTGCTGAAATGGGCTGGGGGGCTGCTGAAATGGGTTGGGGGCTGCTGAAATGGGCTGGGGGGCTGCGGAAATGGGTTGGGGGGCTGCTGAAATGGGCAGGGGGCTGCTGAAATGGGCTGGGGGGCTGCTGAAATGGGTTGGGGGGAGAGATGTGAGGTGCAGGGGTGGAGAGAGATGTGAGGTGCAGGGGGGGAGAGAGATGTGAGGTGCAGGGGGGGAGAGAGATGTGAGGTGCAGGGGGGAGAGAGATGTGAGGTGCAGGGGGGGAGAGAGATGTAAGGTGCAGGGGCAGAGAGAGATGTGAGGCGCAGGGGGGGAGAGAGATGTGAGGTGCAGGGGGGGAGAGAGATGTGAGGTGCAGGGGGAGAGTGATGTGTGTGGTGTGCAGGGGGGTATTATGTGTATGGGTGAGGGGGAGAGATGGGGGTATGAGAGATCGATGGGGAGTCTCGCAAAGGATGATGATGAGGGTTTTTGGGGGAGATATGAGGATGATGATGAAGGGTGCTGTGGTAGATATATGAGGAGGAGGATGATAATGATGATGATGATGAAGGGTGCTGGGGTAGATATATGAGGATGATGATGATGATGATTTTACCCGTGCGGCCCCAAACTTTTTTCCTTGGAGCAGTTCGGCCCTTCTCACTGTACAAGTTGTGCAGACCTGGTCTACAGACACTCACAACCAAGATTTTCATATATATATATAAATATACAAAAAAGACTGCGCTTTAAGTATCTGTCTGCAATGTATTACCAACTAACTGTATAATCAATGTATAAAAAATATATATAAAAATACAAAATATACTATGACAAGCGCTATACCTAAATGTGACTGTGCAGTGCACAATTGAATTAAACAGTGCAGTGCACAAAAAAAAAAAAAAAAAAAAAAAAAAAACCAGCCTGGTGATCTACTGAGGAATATCCCAAAATAAACCTCTACACATGAATACAAATACAAAAATAGACATAAACCTGGCGCATGTGATATAAATGTGAAGTGATATTAAAGTCCAAAGTTAAAGGATATACAGACTGTAAGTCCCAATCCTGAAAGGTCAGCTGATGATAGATGGTTTCAAAATCACAGTTCACAAAATGTAAAGCATACAGTCCTCTTCACGTTGTATGTTCAACCTGCAGATGTGTGACATTAAGCAGAGAAACAGGACATTGCGCAGTATATTTGATTGCCAATGTTGCACTTAATTTCTAAGCTCAATAGATTGCCTACTTACTAGAAGTAGATGAAATACATGCAGGGGAGAGAATCTGTGCTTGGAGCCTTCTGTGTCCTGGTCGCCTTCGGTAAATCACGAACCCCTCGTGGTGTCCTCTGCTACCGTGGATGTTTAGGAAGGTCTCCCTTTCAGGAACGTAGTCTCCTGGATCAGTCTTAGGGTCCCTGCGGTCTTTTATTCTCCAGTGGGGATAAAAGAGGGCAAAGGATTGCGCAGAAATAAAAACTTTTATTGGACGCCTATCTAAAACAGTTAAAATACTCACAAAAGTCGGTGAGTGTAAAATCAAAGAAGTGCCCGACCCATCCAATGGGGCTGCAGCCTGCCCGGCATTGCAACTGCAGAGCCAGAGCCACCAGACAGCACCAAGGTGTGTGTGTGTGTGTGTGTGTGTGTGTGTGTGTGTGTGTGTGTGTGTGTGTGTGTGTGTGTGTGTGTGTGTGTGTGTGTGTGTGTGTGTGAAAAACGGGCTGCAGGGGGTGTGTGTGAAAAACGGGCTGCAGGGGGTGTGTGTGTGTGTGTGTGTGTGTGTGTGTGTGTGTGTGTGTGTGTGTGTGTGTGTGAAAAACGGGCTGCAGGGTGTGTGTGTGTGTGTGTGTGTGTGTGTGTGTATATATGTGTGGTGTGTGTGTATATATGTGTGGTGTGTGTGTGTGTGTATATATGTGTGTGTATGTGTGGTGTGTATATATATATATATATATATATGTGTATGTATATATATATATATATATGTTTTTATATATATATATATATATATATATATATATATATATATATATATATATATATATATATATATATAATGTGTGGTGTGTATATATGTATGTGTGGTGTGTATATCTACTATATATTTCTGAAATGTCTGTATGTTTGTCTGCATGCCCTGTGTCCCTAGGGCCAATCGCATTGCACCTTTGGCCTGTCACTCCACCTCAACACTGTCCCACCACTCACCACACTGTCCCACCCCTCACTGACTCTCATTGGCCTTCGGCCAACACCACTGCCACACTGTCCCACCCCTCACCCCACTGTCCCACCCCTCACTGACTCTCATTGGCCTTTGGCCAACACCACTGCCACACTGTCCCACCCCTCACCCCACTGTCCCACCCCTCACTGACTCTCATTGGCCCCCCCCCGGCCCTGCCCTTCACCCCCCCCCGTCCCTGCCCTTCACCCCTGCCCTTCGCTCCCGCCCTTCGCCCCCACCCTCCCTGCCCTTCGCTCCCACCCTCCCTGCCCTTCGCCCCCACCCTCCCTGCCCTACACACGTACACACACGTACACACACGTACACACACACACACGTATATACACACACACGTAGGCACATGTATACACACACGCGTAGACACACACACACGTACACATACACACGCAGGCACACGTAGACACGCAGGCACACGCAGGCACACGTAGACACGTAGACACGCAGGCACACGTAGACACGCAGGCACACGTAGACACGCAGGCACACGTAGACACGCAGGCACACGTAGACACGCAGGCACACGTAGACACGCAGGCACACGCAGGCACACGTAGACACGTAGACACGCAGGCACACGTAGACACGCAGGCACACGTAGACACGCAGGCACACGTAGACACGCAGGCACACGTAGACACGCAGGCACACGTAGACACACGTAGACACGCAGACACACGCAGACACGTACACACACGTATACGTAGACACACACGCACGTGTACACACACGTGTACATACACACGTGTACACACACACACACGTGTACACACACACACACACGTGTACACACACACACACACACACACGTGTACACACACACACACGTGTACACACACACCCACACACGTGTACACACACACACGTGTACACACACACACACACACACACGTGTACACACACACACACGTGTACACACACACACACACACACACACGTGTACACACGTACACACACACACGTGTACACACACACACACACGTGTACACACACACACACACGTGTACACACACACACACACGTGTACACACACACACACACACGTGTACACACACACACACACACACACGTGTACACACACACACACACGTGTACACACACACACACGTGTACACACACACACACGTGTACACACACACACACGTGTACACACACACGTGTACACACGTGTACACACGTGTACACACACACACACACACGTGTACACACACACACGTGTACACACACACGTGTACACACACACCCACACACGTGTACACACACACCCACACACGTGTACACACACACCCACACACGTGTACACACACACACATGTGTACACACACACACACACGTGTACACACACACGTGTACACACACACGTGTACACACACACACACACACACGTGTACACACACACGTGTACACACACACACACACACGTGTACACACACACACACGTGTACACACACACACACACGTGTACACACACACACACACGTGTACACACACACACACACACACACACACACACACACGTGTACACACACACACACGTGTACACACACACGTGTACACACACACGTGTACACACACACACACACACACACGTGTACACACACACACACACGTGTACACACACACACACGTGTACACACACACACGTGTACACACACACACACACACACGTGTACACACACACACGTGTACACACACACACACACACGTGTACACACACACACACACACACGTGTACACACACACACACACGTGTACACACACACACACGTGTACACACACACACACGTGTACACACACACGTGTACACACGTGTACACACGTGTACACACACACACACACACGTGTACACACACACACGTGTACACACACACGTGTACACACACACCCACACACGTGTACACACACACCCACACACGTGTACACACACACCCACACACGTGTACACACACACACATGTGTACACACACACACACACGTGTACACACACACGTGTACACACACACGTGTACACACACACCCACACACGTGTACACACACACACACACGTGTACACACACACACACACACACGTGTACACACACACACACACACGTGTACACACACACACACACACGTGTACACACACACACACACACACACACACACACACACGTGTATACACACACACACGTGTATACACACACACACACACGTGTATACACACACACACGTGTATACACACACGTGTATACGCACACACACACACACGTGTATACGCACACACACACGTGTATACGCACACACACGTGTATACGCACACACACGTGTATACGCACACACACGTGTATACGCACACACACGTGTATACGCACACACACGTGTATACGCACACACACGTGTATACACACACACACACACACACACACGTACACATACACAATGTATACAAACAAACATGTATACACACACACACAAACATGTATACACACACGTGTGTGTATATATACACACACACACACACACACACGTATACACACACATACACTATCCCCAGCACCACCACATCAGCACACCGGTATCCCATGCCCTCCCCCCCCCCCCCCCCCCAGCACACTGGCATTCTCGGCTCCCCACCAACACCATCAGCACCCACACATTGGCACCTTCGCACCTCCCCATTGGCACACCCACATCCGCACCCCCACATCAGCAACAAACCCTCCCAAATCAGCACACCGATACAATCACCGTCAGTACAGCCACAGCAGCAGTACCACCGCACACTGCCATGGGCCGCGTGGACCACTCCCCACCCAAATGCCACCCCCACACCACAAACATCCCGGGCAACGCCGGGGCTCTCAGCTAGTAAAAAATATATATAGGAAAAAATGAATATAAAAAATATATATACGGTAATAAAGGAACCTAATATATGGATCTAGAAGACAAAAAGAGAAGAAAGCGCCCGATCCTAGTGTATTATATTAAGATACAAAATGTAATGTTCCATAAAACTCCAACAAATGCGCACTCACAAACATAAAAAGTATTAAAGCATGTAATGAGTAATACTCATTCGCCAGACGCTGGAAACTTCTGCTCCGCTCACACGTCCTGCTCCCACAAGTTGTATGGCACCTCTGAGCTACCGTCCAGCAGGAACTCAGGGGATGTGCAGCTACTCCTGTTCTCAGCCGGAAACAAGCTGTGGTGAACAATGGTTCCGGATAGGAGGAAGGGAGAAGGTAGGACCAAGGGGACCAAATCACTGATGTATCACCATGAGGTGGCGTCCCAAAGTCCCAACAAACAGCGCGTCAGCGCAAGGCAGCGTCGCAGAGTCCCAAAGTCTGAATGAAAGTCCCAGATATAAAACAGGTCTGGTGCAATAACTATCACTAGTAAAAACTAGTATCCCTACACGTTTCTTCACACTTGGGTGATTTCATCAGGGGATAAATGACGGATATACGTCATAGGTATTTATATTTAAATCCACCAATCAGTAGAGGTCATGGTTAGTTAAATATTTGCATAGATAAATACAATCAGTTAATTAGTGGCTGTATGTCCCAATAGACCCATACAACAATAACATTATCAAATAGAATCAAATCATTTAAAACATTTGAAATATACATATTTATGACCACAAAAGAAGACATGTATATAAATTCATGTATACGTGTGTATATTTTGTTTGCACCTATAATAAGTACATAAGTATAAAATCAGGCTATATGTTATTTGAGCAGTAAGTACTATTCATAACGATTGTGAAAATGAGCTTGTGTTAGATGAATCAATTAACATTATAAATCACTACAACATGATTGTATATACACGTGTATTTTAAAATTGCACAAGTACCAATGTAACCACAATAATAAATCTAAAATTTAAAGGGAAATGGAAGAGGAGGACCAAAAAATAAATATGTTATAATAATCAATCCAATCATTCAATCCTCCCATACATTTGAGATGCATGCTGGCCACTTAACAGTGATCAGCAGCCTTTCAAAATTGGGTACTAGAGGAGGATAAATGATTAAGATACTTATGAGATGTACTTGAAAGGGCAACAAATTAGAAGAAACCCACACATACATAGCTCTAAATAATCTGTTGATAATTTTTGATACTAATCAGGAATGTCCATGATCATGCAACAGAATGTATGAGTGATAGTGTTACAAGGGTATTAAAAAATTGTGATGTTGCTATTTATGTTAATAATGAATAATAGATACCCCAGGGTATATATTTAACCCATAGTATGTTGAAACAATTTTTGTAATTTAATGTGTATCTGAAATACTAATGGTGAAATATCTTTCCGATAAGGAGAAGGAAAGAGAAAAGAAACATCAAACAAACAGAGACTTTGTATCCGAGATCACAAATAACGCAAACTGAAAAGAATGCACCATACAGAAAAAAATCTATATATCGCTGTCAGTTATGGAGGAAATCATTTTAAGTGTTCAAAATTGTGAAAATGTACATATTAATGTATATATTCTTATATTTCTTAAATCTCTAATATGTGTACAATAAAAGAATACAGTGAAATAAGAAAGTATACTAGTGTATATCAATGTATACTACCCAATGATATTATGTTCCTATATAAAGTGATATTAAAGTGTATGAAACTAAAATAAATCTTAATTTGTGTAATAAAGTGATAAATGTTATTACTATTGTAATAAATGACCTATCTAATAAACAGATGTGTGAGAAAAAGACTCCATGAGACCGACACAGAGGGAACATGTCAAGCATGTTCAACCTAGACCTCTATATCATATCATCAAGGGAGAATTGTCCTATCATACTACAGTACTGATATCAATGCAGTCGTTTAGACCAAATGGGCTAAGTGTGTTAAGAACATAAATCCAGTAGGTTTCTCTTAGATTCTCTTAGATTTAACCATTTATGTCTATCCCCATTTAATAGAGTGGATTTAATACTTTCTATGCCCATCACTACTAATGTGGCTGGGTCTTTGTTATGTTTCAACTGATAGTGGCGAGATAAACTGTGTGTTTGTTGTCCATGTATTACGTTCCTACGATGTTCTAAAAATCGTATACTTAAAGGACGTGCCGTCCTCCCAATATATTGTATACCACAAGGGCACATAATAGCATAGACTACAAAGCTGGATAAACAATTTATATGTCCTTTAACTAGATGTGTAGTTCCATTGGAATGAGATGAGATACTGTTTGATGTCTTTAGATGTTTACATGTTATACATGTAGGGCGCCTACAAAGAAAATTACCATCAACTTCATTTATATCCTTCATGTGCATAACCTCTGAATATTTTAATCTACTTGGTGCCAAGACGGATTTGATGTTTTTTGCCTTTTGAAATACAACTGGTGCTCTAGCTGGTAGTTTTTTTTAACCAATAATCGGGTCATTCAACAGGATGTTCCAATGGGAGTTCAGTATCGATTTGATCTTGTGAAATGCATTGTTATATTGTGTGACAAAAAAAGGTGAACCAAATTTTTTGCTCAACCCTCTATCACAATTCTTGATCTTTTGTTTTGATTTCTCCAAAATTTCACATCTATCCATTGAACCTACCTGTTTGAATGTGTCCAGAATAATATCCTTATTATAGCCTTTGGCAACAAATCTCTTGACTAGAATATCCCCATGGGCCAAATAATCAGAGTCAAGAGAACAATTTCTCCTGACCCTTAAAAATTGGCCCCTGGGGATATTCCCCAACCATTTTTTTGTAATAGTTACTGGTACTGTGTATATACCCATTGGCAGCTACCTTTTTGAAAAAAAATTTTGTGACAATTCTGCCATCCTCATTGGCACTCAATTCCAAATCTAGGAAAGTGATCCTTGATTTATCAAGTTCTGATGTGAATTTTAGCCCCATGTTATTAGTATTAAAGGAAGAAAAGATGTCTACCAGTTCCTTTTCGTCACCATCACAGATGAATAGCAGGTCGTCTATGAAACGGCCATAGAACACCAGTCCAGCCCCCAGTCTTGCATTCCCCCACACATGGATACTCTCCCACAGTCCCATGTATAGGTTAGCGTAGCTGGGGCAAACCTGGAGCCCATGGCCGTTCCACAGACTTGCAAATAATATTTTTCTTCGAACAAAAAATAGTTATGCTCCAAAATGAAGCGTATAGCTTTTAAGATGAATTCCCTTTGGATCAAATCCAACTGTGTATCAGCCTCTAGATATGTTCTAACTGCCTGTACTCCCTTCTCGTGATCTATACACGTATATAGGGAAGCCACATCGCATGTGCCCCATATATACGTAGGTTTCCAGGAGATCCCAGAGATCAAGTCCAAGACATGTAGCGTGTCCCTAATATGTGATCTCAATTTTGCCACAATGGGTTGTAGATAATAATCTACATACTGGGACACGCATGACGCTCCCAATGAGACTAAATATTACCGTGTAATACTAAAATTAAGAGAGATATTAATATCTGCCTCTTAGTATTTGTTAAACCTCAGGTGTCTGCATTCGTTAGTTGCGGGTAAGTCCCACGAATACACATATGTATATGTGTATATGTACGAATACACATCTCATAATATTCTTATATTTAATAAGGTCACTCATTCTGATATCTCCTGGTGTAACCGCACCCCTGACCCCCATCAAAAAATCCTTTGAAGCAGGGACCCCTGGGTAGGGAACATTTGTCACCTGGTGTTAGATGTCACACCCAATGCCCCAGCCTGGGTCTAGCTGTCTCTAGCAATATTCCCTTGGCCTGCAAATTAGGTATTAACATACTGTGCACCAAAACCCCTTCTGCTTTTCACACCCAACTTCAATCAAGCTTTTTGAAGTCCATATTTTCTGAAAAGACACCCCACAGTTGTATTTTCTTAAACTGTAGCTTATTAACCCCTTAAGCCCCAGTGTGTGTGGTGCAGACACTGGCCCAGAAACAATACATTTTTAACAGGGGAATAAGCATTTGGATATTGAAGCAAGGTAAAAACACATTACTGCACATCAGTCCAGTTAACCCCTTGCTTCCCAGGTGAGGTTAGAGGGTGGCCAATTGGGGTGTAACCCCTTTAATCCCGGGCCAAATCCTCCCCATCGTCACACCCGCTACCCACAATAAACCTGGCACGGCGGGTTAACCCCTTCATTGCCTTAGCGGTTAGCCGCTAAGGTAATGAAGTGGCTTTTAAATGCCTTTTTCCTGCCTCGGTGCGGGTATCAGCTCCGGAGACCCCCGGCATCAATCCCAGCCAGGTAAAAGGCCAGAATATTTTCTAAGTGTCGACCTTGCCGATGCTTCTCCTCCACCAACTTGCCAACTTTAGTTGGCGGGACGGTTTGGCGGTGAAATCTCAATTCTGGAGTGCCGATCAGCACCGAAAAGCTGATTGGGGCTACCTGAATTCAGCCGAGTTCAAAAAGTGCCGATAAGTGGCTTATCGGCACCCGCCTGCCGATAAATTTTTATCGGGAACAAAAAATGCCGATTTTGGCCACTTATCGGCGCTTACTGAATCGGGAAGGCAATTTTGGTGGAAAAATAGCAATAAAAGCCTTATCGGCGCTTACTGCATGAGGCCCTATGTATGAGAGAGTCTTTTTGGATATACTCACTTGGTACACTTTCTCCCAGGGATCTTAATGAGTGCGTGGATACTAGCACACTGGTTTAGTGTCCTGCCTTGCTGTTTTCTGCCTTGCCAGTTCGGTTCCTCTCCCTCTATTCTAGGATGGGGTTCTGTGTTTTTGGAGGGGATTCCTCTATACTATATTATATGATATTTCCTTAGAGTAGGTGTTATTTAATAGTTAATCCAGTTTTTTCCTTTATCTTTTTATAATTTTAGTTGTAACAATTGTTGTTATTATATGTAATTAGATATAATTTTAATTAATGCACTATGTGAATTATCAATTTAATAATTTTTGTTAGTACATAAAATGTAAACATTGTTTTGTGAATGTTGTTCTCATCACACAAGGAATAGGTTGATTTTAATACATTTTTTCAATTTTATTTAGATTTTTTTATAATCCTTTTTTATATGGTGTAGTGGTATTTGGTTGTTTATATATTTATATTATTATATTCTAATTAATATATTGATTTATTAATATTTTTTCATACTAAAATTATAGTTTTAGGCTTTAATTTTAATTTGGTATATATATATATTCTTCCATATTTGATGAAACTTAGATTGGTAATAGTGGGACAGCTTTCTCTAACACGTTATGTGTTAGTTGAGTTTATACATAATTAAATTGTTTAGTTTTAGCTATTTTCATTGTATGATGTGAACAACATAATTATTGATGTTTTTTTGTTGTTATTCATTGTAATGTTGATATTTATAGTAATTTTAGAGTTATACGATTTGTGGTGAAACTTAGTACCAATGTGAAAATAGGTTTACTTGATCCAGCCTATTTAATTGGCTGTCCTTGACCAATCACATAACTCCTGACGAAGACGCCGCAGTGTGACAAAACGCGTAGAGCTGTGACATCATCGCGTTCGTGTTGGTGTATTTGGAGTCCCTGGCTTCCCTGCGCTCCGGCTGGCGGTAATTTCAAGTGAACAAACGAAGAATAGGGGGAGCAGGAGGTTAGAGGGAAAAGAAGACAAACCTTCAATCACAGTATTCAAATAGCTAATCAAAAACCTTGCAAAACCTTACAAAAACTGGACGTGGGGTATATTAATAAGATAATCAGATAAATAAATACTCACACGGCCATGTGGAGTAAAAATATATAGGGTAATTAAAAGTGCTAGCAACCATTGTATGAGAGGGAGCAAAGGACGAGCAGGCATTGGATGCCTTTTTTGTTGCCAATTTGGGATAGGAGTTCATGGTGAACCTGTACTGTTTACATCCACTCTGCAAACCTGGGACTCACCCTACCACCGCAGATGACCACAATAGAGATTTCGCTCCCGCGAATGGTTCTGTTTAAAATCCTGTAAGTGCACATTCTTATGGGTTGCTGATTTTTTAAATAAATTTACCTTATTTTTTACTCAGTCACGTGCTATGGAGCTTGCGCTTTTGTTTGTTTTTTGTTCATATATATATATATATTTATATATATATAAAACGGTGTATCCCGGGGCCCTTCTTATCCTGACCCCCATATGTGAGAAACTGTCCCAATTACATGTGTGTGTATTGTGGTGCACCTGCTGGCTTACAGGACTCCTGAGTCTCCCGCTGGGTGTTAGTGGGGATATCACCATGACAGGCGTCTGAGGAAGTATTCTGAGTCCTACTCACATTCGGTACAGCGCCTCCACCCCATCAGGATCCCTACGGCAGCAGGGAGGAGTATCTGACGGGGACCTCCTTGGTGCATCCTCCTGGTAAATAACTCCAAACTCACACAGGAAGGATCTTTTGAACCAGGGCATCTTTAATGTCATCTCCTCTGGCAGACTGCCCATCACAGCGGCCGACTCTAGCCACTCATGCGGAACCCTGGACACAGTGTGTAATCAGCCTGCTCCTGACAGTCAGACTGTACTGCTGCAGGCCTTTAACTCTCTTAGACTCTCCTGTAGAACAGTTGGACTGACTAACTTTAGGCAGTGCTGTGTAATATATAGACTTCAGAAAAACCCACACCTCTGTGTCACTAACAGTGGACTCAAAGCATGTTGTCACTTCCTTTGCAACATATGACACTTCACCAGGATTTGAGGGCAAACCTCCATGATAGGTACTGGCAACCCTGCCTTCTTACCAGGACTACTGCCAGCATGAGAGAGATCTGTACACCAATTTTACATTGGCTACAATCTCCCCCTGGTGGAACCCAACGGCCCGGCTGGGATCTAAATTTGCGGAACCTTCCTTCGGGTAGCACTGCAACACATAAACAAGATACATAGCATAGAAATAAATTATTTCAAAACACATTTTTCCACTTCTGCATCACATAATTACATAACCAGGTTGATTACAGCAGCACATAGAACTACTCCATAGGAGAATTAATCTAGTAATAATGCCTAGGGTCAGGTTTCTGCACCTCCCTTCCATTAGCATCCTTCACTGGGATACTGTAAGATCTGGGCGGCCCATTCTCTGGCCGGTACTCCATCTTATGCATGAAAATGTTGCGCCCAACACTCCATACCCTCATCAAATAGCAAATCCTTTCCTCAGTCTTATGGGCTGCATGCTCAGACTTAGCCATTATACTGTATAGTCCTCAATAGTCTCCCTCAGCCAGTCGTCCCTGTTATCCTCTATCTCCTGCATGAGAGGTTCTGGCACATCTGGATATTCCAGACCATGAGACCTTTTGTATCTGGCAACTATTGCCCTCTCAGCCCTGCTGGTGCGGATAAGCTTTTTATTGCCTGCCCTGCCTAGCAGTACCCACGACAATGGTTCTTCAGGAGCAACCACGTCATACCACCAGTCTAAGTTCTTTCAAATCTAAGGCTGTCTCACATTTTAGTCTGGTCTGTAACTGTTTCATACGCCCATAATATATATTTTCTTTAACTGTGCACGCAATGTCTTGTATATAATGTATACCCTGTTCATTTATGTAACTGTATTTGTAACCATGTATTATTTGTTTTACTCTGTGCCCAGGACATACTTGAAAACGAGAGGTAACTCTCAATGTATTACTTCCTGGTAAAATATTTTATATATAAATAAATAAATAATACAATTTGGAAGACCCTCGGGGAGTGACAAGGCCCTTTTGAATATCGTAACTTCTTTTCCTTAACGCCTCTAGGCGTTCCTCATCGGAGTACTCACCTATATCCCACCAGTGATCGACTATATCACTCCTTATTAGTATGAACCGAGTACGGTCCAACCAGGCCTCATACCCCTCAAACATAGGAGCCCACCATCTGTGTTCCCGCTCTACAGCCTGCTCTCTCACTGCAACGGCCATTTCTCCTTCCTCCGGTACTCCTCCAGAAGACACTCCTGATGTCCCTGTGGACCTAGAATTGGATCCAAGGCGTTTAGGCCTACCCTCACATTTGCATTGTAATCAACCGAATTCATTCTCGACGACACCCCAGAAGCAATCATTTCCCTTCCCGATCCCTCATCGGAGGTAAAACATTCCCCCCAGGTCCAGATTTGACCCAGTCCATTCCTCGGAAGTATCCCGGGACTCCCCAGACCACCCTTGGCTAGACAATGACCCGGATGACGAGGTGACAGGGGCAGGGGTGTGGGCAATGGCAGGGCAAAAAGGGACATGGGCTGGCGATGCGGCACTACTATCCACAGGGGGACAGTACCGCGGCCGGTGCCAGTGGGTTGCAGTTCAGGCTCACCCGTCTCCTTGTTCCCGGGCTTTCTCACGGCCTGCCAACTCTTGCTCTTCTCACCTACAGACGACCTGGTACAGCAAGGCGGTCCCAAGGGCACGGCCATCTTCCAGCCCATTCTGCTGTGTCCGCCGGAAGTGACGTCATCTATCTCGCGGGACTCGGCGCCGCCATCATGGGTTGGGTTCCCCACCGGAACCTCTTCCTCAAGAACAACGTCCGCCGCCGGAAGTGATGGTTCCTCTTGCTGCTCTGCTTGGGTCTTGGCTGGGCCTTCCTTTGCCGTCGCCTCCATCGGAGCCTGTGGGGGGTAAGAAGGTGTCTCACCACTCTGTCGGCTTTCGATGGGGTCCTCTCCGCCTTCCGCACTAGGAGTCGCCACGGCCGTGGGACTCATCCGCTCCGGTCGCACCAGCGCAGGTGACCGCAGACTCTCCAGACTCTGCTCCGCTACATCACCGGTAAGTGCCAACTCTTTTTCAGCACTGCTGTAGTGGTCCGCCGGTAGGCGCACCACCACCGATGTAGGGCTGGCTTGCTCGTCGTCCGACGAGACAGACTCCGACGCTGGTAGTGGTACCTCCGAAGGGGACCGACAGCGAGGTTCCGGGTTCTCGCTGCGGTTGCAGGCCCCGATTTCTTTTCTCACTCCGGTGCAATCATTAGCAGGGATCCCCATTCTCCGGGATCAGCTTTCTTTGCCTTGACTTTGGGCGAGGCTCCAGCCATCAGCTTGGCTGTCTTTCCTCCCGCCTCTGCGGCGTGCCCAGGCACAAAGGACTCCAAGGCCCATAGGTAATGTATGCCACACTGGGGGCATCTTGCTGTGGTGCTGGCTTCTCTGCCGGGCAACCAGCATTGAATGCACAGGCACCGCAAAGTTTCTTTGTCACCCGCCTTTACCACCAGGAAGCCTCCTGGCAATGAATAAGGGTGTAACGAAATGTCCGGTGTACTCATGATTGTACTGGTTAAGGGAGACACTCGACACAGCAGTCTCTCCTGTTCACCAGCTCCTCGCAACTGAAGGGCAGGGGTCGCACCTTTAGCTCCACCCTCAGCCAACTCGGTTCGCAATTGGCAGATATAGGGACCCCCCCCTGGTAGATATTAAGGGAGGGTCCCACAGATTCACTTGATGACCCAGAATTGGCTCTGAGCCTGTCATAGTCCAGGAGGGCGCGGCCACAGTTTTCACGCAACTTCCCCCAGCAGGGATGGGTTCTTTATTTCGCGCCAATCCTGGCCAACTCCTTGCACTAGCATGATTTGCAGAATTTTCTTCACTCGGCCCTCGCGGTTTCCCAGGGAAGCGGGAACCGCCATCTTGGATTGCACGGCCATTCACATAAGCAGCTGAGGTAGTTTGTGTAGTGATCACCGCCTGGCAATCAGGTTCTCCATCCACCCCGCACATAATAGCAATGTCCTTGACACTTTCCCCCA
This sequence comes from Ascaphus truei, assembly GCF_040206685.1. NCBI lineage: Eukaryota > Metazoa > Chordata > Amphibia > Anura > Ascaphidae > Ascaphus > Ascaphus truei. The sequence goes on along the minus strand of NC_134490.1, from coordinate 5,423,378 downwards.
GGGTAGCACCCCGGGATCCTAGACAGGACAAAAACGGCGCAGCCACTGCTTTAGCGCCACTCCATAGCAAACTAGCCAAAGTCAGTTCGGTAGTCTGTTCTTCTGTGGTACACACACCACGTGCACTCTCTCCATCAGGCTCTGGCTGCCATCTTAGACTCTCCGCATGCGCGGAACCTCACTACTTGCGGTCGCCATCTTTACTTGATAATTGCTATCGCACATGGTGCGCCTCTCTGCTGGGCAGCTGCCATTTCGATCCAATGAAGAATGCCAGTGCACCACTCTACATGTATCTAATGTATGTTTGACTCATGTGTACTATCTCAGTCTAGGCTCACTCTTTCACTGTATGCTGTATCTGCCTTCCTCCAGTATGTGCTCTGTGGTAAGTGTTCAGGCTACTGGCTAGAGTACTCTGGCTTCTCCCATGCAGTACTAGGGCGTCAACCTCTCTTGGCCACCTCTAGCGCAGGTTCTCTCTGGAATTACTGACCCGCGTTAACCAGGCTATTCCCATGAGCATGGCATCCCACGACTAGCTGCCTCAAGGTGACCTAAACAGCTACTGTATAGCCCTGTCTCCAGACCCACTTTACTCCATTCAAGGCCCTAGGGTGTGCTTTGCGAGTCGTCCAGACATTTCCTGACTACCCCTAGGTCCCGTCCCATCCACAGCACTGACTGGCAGCATACACTCTCCTGTTTCACAGTGTGCCTAACAAAAGCCTGTCCTGTCGAGAGGTATCTCAGCAGCGCCTCCAAATGTAATGGTGTTTCCCGGGGCCCTTCTTATCCTGACCCCCATATGTGAGAAACTGTCCCAATTACATGTGTGTGTATTGTGGTGCACCTGCTGGCTTACAGGACTCCTGAGTCTCCCGCTGGGTGTGAGTGGGGATATCACCATGACAGGCATCTGAGGTAGTGTTCTGAGTCCTACTCACATTCGGTACAGTGCCTCCACCCCATCAGGATCCCTACGGCAGCAGGGAGGAGTATCTGACGGGGACCTCCTTGGTGCATCCTCCTGGTAAATAACTCCAAACTCACACAGGAAGGATCTTTAGAACCAGGGCATCTTTAATGTCATCTCCTCTGGCAGACTGCCCATCACAGCGGCCGACTCTAGCCGCTTATTCCGTGGAGGTACTCCATGCAGAAGGTTCCTCCTCTCTTAATTAGGTTACTGTCCACCTCTCCCCTAAGGGAGACCACCAACTGTGCCAGAACCCTGGACACAGTGTGTAATCAGCTTGCTCCTGACAGTCAGACTGTACTGCTGCAGGCCTTTAACTCTCTTAGACTCTCCAGTAGAACAGTTGGACTGACTAACTTTAGGCAGTGCTGTGTAATATATAGACTCCAGAAAGGCCCACACCTCTGTGTCACTAACAGTGGACACAAAGCATGCTGTCACTTCCTTTGCTACATATGACACTTCACCGGGGTTTGAGGGTAAACCTCCATGATAGGTACTGGCAACCCTGCCTTCTTACCAGGATTACTGCCAGCATGAGTGAGATCTGTACACTAATTTTACACATGGCTACATATATATATATATATATATATATATATATATATATATATATATATACACGCAATATACATATACATACACTTATACACATACACACATACATATAAAATCAGGAACAGTTCTGGTTGTTAACGGTGTGACCAAGAAGAAAGGGTCCTGGAACATGGCCGGTGTACAGGGGGTCACGCGGCCGGTGTACATGGGGTTACACGGTTTACTGAACCAACAGCAGGAATGGGAAGAACAGGATGAGGAGTGAGTAATCTTTTATTATCCTGGGAAAGCGAATTTAGTAAATCATGGCACGCTTCAAAATGTTCAATAAATCAGGGCTTCCATGACTTTGGAACATGGGGACCAGAAATTAGATTGTAAGTTCTTGAGGTAAGGGATTGGTTGTGCCTACAGATACAAGGTTCAAAGCTGTGTGTAATGTCAGAACTATACACAAATAAATAATAATCACAGAATAAACTGAGACCTGGGACACAAATCTGAAAGTCTGCGGTGTAAAGATGCAGAGCGGGGAAGGCAAGGAGGGAGCGAGAGTGTAGCAGTATCACACAGATGTGATAGATTATAATAGATAGCTAATAAACTGTGGAAATGGACTGGGGGGGTCTCTGGAGATGAATTATTAGCAGTATTAAGAATCCCTTTTGTCTGTCACATCGTTTCTCAGTAGCTATTTCTTTGTGAAAGAATGTGTTTGTTTATAAGGATGAGTTTGGCTGACACTAGATTTTCACTTTGTGCCTATGGCTCAACGCCCAGAATTATAGTGATAAGAATAAGACGTATTCTGTTGTTGCACAGCATTATAGTGATAAGAATAAGATGTATTCTGTTGTTGCACAGTATTATAGTGATAAGAATAAGATGTATTCTGTTGTTGCACAGTATTATAGTGATTAGATGTACCCTGACGTACCTTGTTGTACTGAGCTGTTTTAAAGCAATTTTTACCAACGTTTAGTAGTGACCTTTAAGATGATAGGTTTAGAAAAGGGATTAGCCTGTGTTATAATGTAGGCATCACATCATTATAATCTGCCTATTAACCAATGTTAGACTAAGAATATGAAAAGTGTATATAAAGCCTGCGTAGGACCTACCCTTGCAGAATCTTGCTGACTTTCCTGTATGGCCATACTGTATCGTGTATCAATAAATGTACTCAATATAACGAACCTGAGTTTGTTCCTATCTACAATATATGAACGAGCAGACATATATAAAATCTCACTATTTTTAACATAGGAGCACCTGTTCTGTTTTGGGCGGTTTGACTCTGCAAATTACATTTTGATTGAGGCATTTTCTTGCTTTTACCCCCCCACCTATAATAATATAATTCTTACCTGCCGTCTTTGGCACCACATCAGCTCTCAACTGAAAAGAAAAATTATATATTTTTAGTTGAGGGGAAATTATTTTACAGTTAAAGAAATAATGCGCAGTTAAATTGCACCTTGTTATTAAATACAATATCCTTTGTGGGTGCAGCATGTCACGGCATGTACATCTTATCCTAATAACAACAACTTCATCAAATGGGGGGATGAATAAAACAGAGAAATGTGAATGTATATATTAACATGAGAAGAGATAATCAAGCGATTTGGAAGAGAGGAACTGGTCTCATTGTTACATAGTTACATAGTTACATAGTAGATGAGGTTGAAAAAAGACGTAAGTCCATCAAGTTCAACCTATGCTAAATTTAGACAACAGATATTTTATCCTATATCTATACTTACTTATTGATCCAGAGGAAGGCAAACAAAAAAAATCAGTGTCATATCATCCAATGATATCTCATAAGGGGAAAAATAAATTCCTTCCTGACTCCAAGAATTGGCAATCGGATTAATCTCTGGATCAACATCCTTCCCATATATACTTATTTGGTATATCCCTGTATACCTTTCCCATCTAAAAAGATGTCCAACCTTTTTTTGAACAAATCTATTGTATCTGCCATCACAGTCTCCATGGGTAATGAATTCCACATTTTAACTGCCCTTACTGTAAAGAACACTTTCCTTTGTTGCTGGTGAAATCTCATTGTTACTTCTCACGACTTCCTGTGAGATGTGGCATGTCCGTGGCTAGTTATTACATATACAGCTGAACCCCATTATAACGCGGTGCTCAGGGTCCACATAATGAGACCGCGTTATAACCGGGATCGCAGAAAAAATGGTCGCCGTGACCAGGGTTCCACGTCCGCTGAGGAGAAGAGCTGGGATAGCTCTGTGCTACACCTCCCTCCCTCCTGCTGTCCCTGTCTGTCCACAAAAAATGAGTTTTTTTATATGAGGTGACCTGACAGGCACTAGGCACTATAAGCTCTGAGCTTGTTCTGGACTTTCTTGGATTAATACCCTTTATCAGACGCGTCCACTAGTTGCTGATTTTTCCGTTTCCTCCATTGTGATTTGAAAGAGAGTGCGCTGGGAGCAAGTTGTCACTACAGTACAATCACGGCTTTGAGCAGCTGTAGCTTGTGACACGTTGCATGTCACTGGATACACTCAGCCAATTGGTGTGAGGGATTCCCCCTCCTTCCCTGTCTATGACGAAGCAGTACTCGGACGGAGTGTCTGGTGACCGGAGCGGATAAGGAGACAAGTGGTGGAGCTTCTTGCTGTAGAAGGTGATTCGACAGCCTAAGTGGTGGGAGTGATCCCCCCTTCTTTTACCTGAGGATGTGGAGATGAGATGTGCCCAGAATACATTTGACGGTGAAGACAATCATGGGTGAATATCCTTCACTCACCTGAGCTGTCTGGCGTAGGTGAACATCTATGCATACTATAGCCTTTGAAGGAGGACGATGAGCCTTTAAAAGATCCTTTGCAGCAGCTGTGGGAGCGTCTGGTCTATACTGGTTATTATACCTACATGTTCATTTATATCTTATATTCTGTACGTGTATATATTAACTTTTTTTTATAATTTTATATATATATACAATATATAAACATAAATATAATTATAAAAAAAAAAGTATATATATATATATACCATAATACTGAGTTAAGTTATGGTGAGTAAAAAAAGTGACAAAAACCCTCCACAGGAAAGCAAATATGCAAATACAGCTGTATGCTCATCTGCATGTCTTAGGCAGGTCTGCAACCCCGCCTTTCCCCATTATCACCCAGCATACAGCACTTCCACTGCAGCAAGGGATTCTGGGAAATGACATGCAAATGAGCACACAGTGTCACTTTTTGCCTCAAAAACCATTTTTAACATGGTTCCCTATAGGCTTAAGCTTGCTGCATGGTCACAGCTTTGAGCACAGCCAGGGTTAAGGTGCATACCCAGAAAACCACCCACAGACAGCTGTTTCGACCTTGATGGGTCTCATCAGTGTGGGGTTGATTTTAACTGGATATGCATAAGAGGCTATGGGATAGGCTATACCATAATACTGAGTTAAGTTATGGTGAGTAAAAAAAGTGACAAAAACCCTCCACAGGACAGCAAATATGCAAATATAACTGTATGCTCATCTGCATGTCTTAGGCAGGTCTGCAACCCCGCCTTTCCCCATTATCACCCAGCATACAGCACTTTCACTGCAGCAAGGGATTCTGGGAAATGACATGCAAATGAGCACACAGTATCACTTTTTGCCTCAAAAACCATTTTTAACATGGTTCCCTATAGGCTTAAGCTTGCTGCATGGTCACATATTTGCATATATATATATATATGTGTGTGTGTGTAAGTATTTTGTTAGCCACAGAACGGTGTCGACTATTTGTTTTTGATTATTAAGCTCGGCTATCACAGTACAGATACCTCTACATCAAAATATGGAAGATACCACATTGTACCGCACTCAAATGAAGCTAAAGGATTTACTGAAACAGGCACAACTAGACAGTGATATCATCTTCCACAGCAAATGCAAAAAGGAGCATCTGATCCCAAAAGGACTCGCCTTCAAAACCCCATTTGAGAACACATACAACACAAGATTCTCCCAACAACTGTGCACCAGGACCTCTGAAAGATTAAGGAACCATCTGATCAGTATCTGTTACAGCAACAGGAGAAATACAAAAGAGAAGATAGACGGCATTCTGACCACACAAGAAATACACATGGAGAGGAATCCAAACATTCTATAAAGGACTCCTGAAGAGTCTAATTAGCAACAAGGAAAATAAACTCTACAGACTGAAACTGAGAATGGGATACTCTGCAGCAGCCAGCACAACCACAAATAATACAAACAGGGACTATCACCAACAGCAGGACTGCACTGTTAACATCTCAGACTGCACACCAAATCAAGCAGAGTCCTCAGTATTTAGTATCAAAGGGACAAACATTCTGCCCTACCAAGCCCATGGACAAGATTGAGCTGTGCAGTGACCTTGAAGAGTTCTTCAGAACATTGCGTCTTAAGGAGTTCTTCCATGACCGACACGACCAAGGGGCCTATGCAGTAAAGTCCAATAGAAATTATCGGCAGGGTTTTGAACTCGCCATGTTTTTGCCGAGTTGCTCTCACGAAATGCAGAAAGGCCCAAATACCAATGAGAGCAACATCTCTAAACATGGCGAGTTGCAAGCGCCAATACGACCTGTTAGTACAGAGAGCAAAGTCCTTGGCGCACTATCAAGTGCGTGAACCTGATATGTTAGTCCTGGTTCTTGAAGAAACAGTTCATAAATTTCCACAGTCTGTCCTCTTGTTTTCCTTCCGATAATCAGATATCTGTAATCAGAGAGAACAGGAGACCATTGCGCAGTATCCCATGTATATCGAAACCTCATCCACACAGCTGCTAGGTACTTACATCTAGATAGATGAAGGCAGGCCTTGAAAGGTATCTTTAAATCAGAGGTCTGTGTCTCTCGCAGGGTTGTCTTGGATTCACCAAATGCAATGCTCCCGCTCCACAGACAGACAATTTGCCCAGTGGTATACAAGAGATAAAAGGCCAAATGGTGTGGTACAGTACAATTTAATAAAAACAATAAAAAGATCAACAATCGATGCACTCACATGCTAGATGATCTTACTACACGGATTACAACGTGCCGTCCGCAGGCTTGAGGGGCTGAACCGTGGTGTGTGTAGAGGCTGGATCCCGCGTGTGTCTCTTCCTCGCGGCCGCAATTCAGAGCGCCAGGTCCACCTCAGATGACGTCACCCAAATAATTAAAAAAACACTGCAGCAAGAGGAGAAGATCCACCATTAAAAAGGGAAGGTGACGTCATCTGAGGTGGACCTGGTGGTCTGAATTGCGGCCGCGAGGCAGAGACACACGCGGGATCCAGCCTCTACACACACCACGGTTCAGCCCCTCAAGCCTGCGGACGGCACGTTGTAATCCGTGTAGTAAGATCATCTAGCATGTGAGTGCATCGATTGTTGATCTTTTTATTGTTTTTATTAAATTGTACTGTACCACACCATTTGGCCTTTTATCTCTTGTATACCACTGGGCGAATTGGCTGTCTGTGGAGCGGGAGCATTGCATTTGGAGAATCCAAGACAACCCTGCGAGAGACACAGACCTCTGATTTAAAGATACCTTTCAAGGCCTGCCTTCATCTATCTAGATGTAAGTACCTAGCAGCTGTGTGGATGAGGTTTCGATATACATGGGATACTGCGCAATGGTCTCCTGTTCTCTCTGATTACAGATAACTGATTATCGGAAGGAAAACAAGAGGACAGACTGTGGAAATTTATGAACTGTTTCTTCAAGAACCAGGACTAACATATCAGGTTCACGCACTTGATAGTGCACCAAGGACTTTGCTCTCTGTACTAACACTTGTTTATAGCTATATGGAATAGCTTGTTTATAGTCCCAGGCAGCCCATTCCCTTACCCTCCCTATATTTGGTGGTTGATGGACTATTGTGTCTAGTGGTTATCCTTACACAGTTTGGATATATTATTTGTCACAACTTTAATTATTTGTTATTCACTACATTATTTTATTCAATAATGCACACACTATATTCACAATAGGTTGAGCGCTTGGCTTGTAGTTTAGTTTTCTCTCTTTTCACTATAGCCAATACGACCTGCCCTCCGAAAAGGGCTCACCTGGAGACTTGTATCTGCTGCAGAGAGAGATCCGCTTCTCTCTGCGCAAATCTCGCCCGAAGCGAAGCACTCACCGATGAAGCCAGTTACGGTGAAACGTACGTAGGGTACGTCTGATGTCACCATCACGTGATGTCTGCTCATCGGAGAGGTGTGGGCCTGTATACCGCCTGAGTGCTTCGCAGACTGTGTCCGTGGGCAGCAAGCGCACTCAGACCTTAGGGTTAGCCTTCTCTATCACCATAATTGTACAAGCTTGTCCTGTTAGAGGTTGAATATACTGATACTATTAGGCAGCCAGGGCTATATGTATGGTTGCTCTACATCAGCCACCAACTATATTTAGCCAGGCTTAACCTTACACTAATACCTCTTCACCAGTGACATGTTCCACTGAGATTGTGTGTAATACATCCTATTCGATCTACATCTTTTACACGATTGGCTATAAGGGATCTGAGATATAACAGTTAAATTAAGTTTAATAAGAAGGTATATATAAAATACTGCTTTATTAGTACTTTCACCACACCTCTCCGTTCTTTTAATTTGTTTTATTTAGCTTTTTGTCCTGCACCTGTGGTTTTTAGAAAACAGTTTTATTTTAAATTATCTAATAAATATTAAGTTTTAACTAGGGTGTTTTTTCTCGAAGTGCCACAATATAGGGATTCTTTCTTTCTCCAATCTGTCAATACCCCATTCCCTGTTAGCACCACCCTCCCTTCACTGTTTAGTTCTCTTCTCCCTCTATATATGTTTGAGCAGGGTAGCATCTGCGGTATCTACTATATGCAGGTTTCTCTCTATATACAAAGTCTATGGTGAGTAATGTTGCCGTATTTTATTCTGTTTTTGAAATATCAATATCAATGCACAGTCAAGCGAGTCTCCTGTAAGCAATATCATTGGCTGAGCAGCTTCTACAGTAGATACTGAACAATTGGTGGAAAGCTAGGCGCATGCTCATTGGAACGTTCTTGAAACGCATATGCATGTCATCACATCGACGGTAGGCGCATGCGCATGTGAACAGGAGACGCCCCCCGAGAAAATTATTGGTGGGACTGACTGTGGGAACTTCTTTATGGACTGCCTGACCATTACAGTACAACTTTTACTTTTGTTTTTCCTCAGAAAAGAAAACTTTGTCATCTCATGCGGAAAACGGCACATGGAGGGATTTCGATGGATAATATCGCTTTGTGTAACAATGCCTGCACATTGCTGAATCGGATTTAAAAAACCACGTACCGGAGTCAACAGTTTAGTGGCCGTTGCTATTGATTAGGATAGAATACTGTAACTGAGAGCTTCATAGAAAACCTGAAACAGTATGCTGTTGTTTTCAGACCGTATACAATACTTTTTTATATATACTGTATAATAAACCCGAAAAATAAAAAGTATGCATTTATTCTACATGTATTCCAGTACATATGTGTATTCTACTACCCGTACAGCATGTATTGTTTTAATACTCTTGTGATGTACATTACTGAGCATGCCTACAGTATACGGTACAGTATGTTCTAGAAACACTGTATTTTGTTACAGTATAAAAGGAGACAATGGAACAATTTAAAACAAATCAACATTTTCTTTTATTTGTGGAGTAAGTACAAAAAGTGTACAGCAACAACAGTATGGTGTTAGTAAAAAACATTCCTTTATTAATACAAGTTCAAACACGCAACATCTCCTTTATTAAAGTACAGAAAGTCAAAACATTTACAGTAGGATGGTGCACAGTACAGTAAGTCAATCCTGCACAACTCCAGTCCTCGAGGGTCGCAAACAAGCCCGGTTTTCAATCCTGGGCCTGTTTGCGGCCCTCGAGGACTGGAGTTGTGCAGGACTTGTGTAAGTAAAAACATTTCTTTATTAATAAAATTTAAAACACGCAACATCTCCTTTATTAAAGTACAGAAAGTCAAAAGATTTACAGTTGGATGGTGTACAGTACAAAAAGTCAGGCCTGCACAACACAGTCCTCGAGGGCCGCAAACAGGCCCAGTTTTCAGGATTGAAAACCGGGCCTGTTTGCGGCCCTCAAGGACTGGTGTTGTGCAGGTCTTGTGTAAGTAAAAACATGTCTTTATTAATACAAGTTAAAACAAGCAACAAGTCAAAAAATCAACAACAGTTGAACAGTCACGCAAATTCGATCCCCACCAGATTGTCCTTCCAGGGGCGGTGCCTTGTATGACGTAAAATGCCATTTATGGCATCTCTCACGATTTTCATTACAGGATCTGTAATTGAAAAATAGCGCCGCAATTCCTCCACAGTAGTCCTTCTTAAATTTTCAGGAAGCGCCCTTTTTTCGCGATTTCCTTCGTAGTTTACATTGTTGGCCCACCCGCAGTACACCAAGTAGGACACGTGGTGCTTGAAAATTAACATGGCATACTTCTGGGGTAACAGGTCCCACCAGTGAGGTTTGAGCTGGGTGGTTGGATTTTAATCATCATACATCACTTTTCTAAGATATATTCACTATTGTTATTATTTATAGTTGTTTGCGCCTTATATCACTTATTTCACAATATACTTCTGGGGTAAACCAGCACTCATCACCCTATACTTCTCCCTGAGTGGATTGGGCAGATCGCGCAGAATGATGTCGGGCACTGTATCGATGCAAGCGTATGTGGTTTGGATTCTTGGAGCGGGTGTTCTTCTGGTAGCGGGTGTGCTTGTGGCGGCAGGCGAGGGTAGGTTGTCTGGGAGGATGCGTTCCTCTTGTTTTGGTCGCCGTGTTGTCTCCTGGCGTGGTCTTGACGGGGTTGTCATGTTATCAACGGCATACATGTACACATATTCTTCTGGTGGAGGGGGTGCGCTTGGTGATGGAAGGCGGTCGAAGGTCCCATTCATCCCATCCATGCCACCCTCCTGCTCCGGCATCGGAGATACAGGGGCATGAACTCCGAGCAAATTATGTAAACCCGCTATGTCAGTCTCTATCTTCTCCATCCGTTGATCCAACTTCCCCATCCATTGATCCATCTTCTCCATCCGTTGATCCATCTTCTCCATCCGTTGATTCATCTTCTCCATCCGTTGATCCATCTTCTCCATCCGTTGATCCATCTTCTCCATCCGTTGATCCATATTTAGCATAGTCTCTAAAAGAAGATCTATCTTTACCAGCATAGTAGAGTTCCCGGGGATATCGACACTTAACCCATTCAGCATTCGGTCTAACGAGCTGGATCTTGTGCATGGGGTGCTGTGGACATCTGGGTGGATGGGTACTACGGAGGATGAGATGGGGGTTCCCTGGAGAGAAGCGGCAGCGTCGTCGAAGAAGGATGGAGGTGACCTGTGGATTTCCGGGAGAGAAGCGGCAGCGTTGTCTAAGCGGGTTGGAGAAAGTGACCTGTGGATTTCCGGTAGAGAAGCGGCAGAGTCGTCTAGGCGTAATGGAGAAAGTGACCTGTGGATTTCCGGGAGACGAGCGGCAGTGTCTTCGAAGAGTAGTGGAGAACATGGGCCATGGGTTTCCGGGGGAGCAGCGGCAGCGTCGTGGACGAGTAGTGGAGAAGATGGGCTGTGGATTTCCGGGAGAGCAGCGGCAGAGACGTCGAAGCGTAATCAAAGGAAGTGGCCTGCGGGTTCGATGGTTTGGCTGCCATTTGTTTTGCCTTGAGTGTACATCACCGAATTTCTTCTTGACATAATAAGGCTTACGTGTAATAAAACCCTTAGCCTTTGGGGTAAGCAGAAGGTTTTCTTTATTAGCCTTAGCCTTTCACTTTGGACTTGGCTTGGAAATGGCTCCTGCCTTTCACTTTTTCTGCGTGACAGGCACGGCAGAGATGAGGACACCAACGGTAACTAACGCGTAAGTATATTTATATTACTATATAATATAGTATATCTATTATTGTTTATATTGCTGCATATAAATATAACTATATAGTATAGATCTATCTAACATTATGGTTATTTCTGTTTATTTATATTACTATGTAATATAGTATATCTATCTATTATTGTGTATATTGCTGCATCTATTATTGTTTACTGTAAATGATGTGCTGTACTTGTGGCCTACTGCACTGTAGCTTACCGGATTGTTGTTTTTCTGTACACTGTACTGTAGGGAGACAACTCTTCTGGTCGACAAATTAAGTGAACAGAATGATTTGAAGAGTGCCTTAAGGGTCAAATACACTCTGCTGCATTATCACAATCTCACTGTATCCGAGACCAGCACCGTCTTTCACCACACCAGCTCCCTCTGGAGCTCCGAGGTGGTGATCTGATCGGAGCTCCAGAGGGAGAGGGTGTGGTGAGAGACGGTGTGGGCTTTCGTCCAGGCCGCGTCACTTAGCTTTTATAAGCTACAAATGCTGTTTTAATTCTGAGACACTGTAAGTGTGCATTTTATAAGTTTGTTGATAAAAGGTTATTGCCGCCAGATCTGTGCTATGGGTGTTCTTCTCCTCTCGCTGAGGTACATCCCCTGAGTTACGGAGGCCAGTGATATTTCCTCATCTGCCTATTTGATCTCTATTGCCTGAAAACTTCTAACTTCTTGTGAGTAGGAATAACACAGGAGCCAAGTTGAATAGGAATTTTCCTAGCACTGTCGATACCACTGCACTTAGAGTATTTTTATGTTCTTTTCCCCTATGCTCCCCCTGGATCGTGTGATACAAGGAATGTGATTGAAACCAGAAAGCCATCCGCTCAAAGAAATGGCGTGGGAGAGCTGTATTGTAGATAAGAAGTTGAAATACTGCAGTGCAGTACATTATCCTGTGTGTGCGTGCGGGGGCGAGCGAGGGAAGAGTGATACTGTTACAGTACACACCTATGCGTTTCAACAATGTTCAAATGAGACATACATGTGTAGCCAGGTCCCCTGTCGGTGCGGGGCCGTGCGCGAGCACAGCGCGCCTCTCTCTTCAATGCGGCCCGTTGCTAGGGCCGCGGTCGCGTTGCTGCGGTCCCGGCGGCTCGGGGAGCAGGGCGCCGCCATTACGAGTGCTATTGCGGATGCGCCGGAGCCAGATAGCGCGGGAGGCCCACAGACAGCTCGCGCATGTGCTTTGATAGCGCGACGGCCTGGCCAATAGAAAGAGGGCTCTGGGAAGGGACTACATATCCCATGAGCCTAGGAGCGCCCCACGTGACCCCAGGGAGCCAATAGGGCTGCAGCATCTCCCTGCAGGGAGATTGATACATTTTCACGGGCTTGCAGCACGTTTGGCAGTTGATGACCGGAGCAGCTAGGGGAAGGAGGTAGGGTGCAGGAGTCAGTGACTCTCTGCACTAGGCCAGCAGCCCCCCAGGCCCCAGATAGCCCTGAGTCACAGTAGCTGAGTGTTGTAGGGACAGGCCCCAAGTTAGGGACCCTGCCCCTTATCAGTATCCAGAGAAAGTTAGGGACACAGCGGACACTGCGTTTCCATCTTGAGGTTTGAGCTCAGACCTCCGCTGTGGCTGCAACAGTCATCCAGGTGGGATCGCCCTCGATGGTGGTTCCGGTGTCTTCGCTCATCGGATCCTTTGTGAAGCCCGTTGCAGGCCCGAGCACTGGAGTGCTCGGCAGGTAATCCGTAACAACAAATGCACCAACAATCCTATTAGCTTTAATAGTGACAGCGCAGTCACACATATCCTCTCTCTCTAGACTGTGGGACATTGTGTGGGGTTACTGGACACGGGATGGGATCACCCGGTGTAAGGGGGATAGCGTCCTGCGAGACGCAGTAGTTAGTGTCGCCTCTAGGGAGGGACACCTGTTGATATTATATGCAAGTACGTTCTATGCTCGCAAGTAAAGTCATTGGTTGTATTATATGCTGTTGTGTGATCTATATATATATATATATTGTCCTGCGAGGATCACTCCCCCTCGGGTGGGAGCCATCGCAGGTGGAGGCGCTGCACCGAGTACGAGGTTACTCTTATTATTACTATTTGTGCCCCAGGCTCCCCGTGGCGGAGGCTTAGGCCCCCTGTGAGCCTAACAGGTAAAGCACCACACCTGGTAACACTAAGTTCCCCTCACACACATATTATATGCGATTGTATGGGGGAATACCCATTACATTTGGAGGCGCTGCTGAGATGTCTACCTGGGGTGCCCTATTCCATATCAAATTGTCCGATTTAAACGCCATCATGTCCGTGCCGTCAAAGCAAGACGTCCATGACTGGGCCTTAGCGCGCCACGTGTCCCCAAGGCGCGTGGTTGCAGTGGCGGGAGTATCCAATGATACGGGCTTCTACACAGTACGCACCCAAGTACGGGATTGTCCGGGACTGGCCACTGCATGGATGATAGACTTTAAACTAGATGCTGACGGCCAGGGAACCACCTACCTCATGGCCACAGAATATGACATATGCTCAAAGACTGTTCCCCATGTATTAAACCTACCCGAGCCCTCCGCAGAGGACTGTCTCATGATCTATCCTGACACACAGGCTTCCGAAGAATTGTCCGCCCGTACTGGACCAATCATGAGCCACCGGGCCAACAGTACTCCTCTCGGGACAGGCCCCCCCAAGGCCTCCTTCACCCCGAGCGGCTTTGGGGGAGTCAGCAGCTGGGCGGGGAGTCCACCCACCACGCCTATTCCTGATAGACAGCCCGGCGGGCCCCCAATCATGCCTAGCATAGGAGCTGGAACCAGTAGTCAGCCCCATAGTGGCGATTTTTCCTTGAATATGATAGCCTCCCAAATAGTAGAAGCTGTCACCAGCTCGACCCAAGCCCAGTGCTACCGGAAACTAAAGGCCTTTTCTGGGATTCTGCCGACGCCTGCGGGAGAAGAAGGGATCGAGGCATGGAGGGACCATACGCTCCAAGCAATAGCGGAGTGGTCATGCTCTGAAGCCAGCAAAAGACAGAGGCTGGTCGAGTGCCTCCGAGGCCCTGCCGCCCGGCTGGTACGGATGCACCGTGATGTGGAAGGAGAAGTTACTGCATAGGAATTAGTGGAAATGCTCGCTCAGTCCTATACCTGAGAAGACGACGAGGATGAGCTAATGGCCCAGTTCAAAGCTCTTCACCAAAAAGAAGGAGAGGATTTATCTGCCTTCGTTTGCGACCTACAGCTGTCACTGGGGACCCTCCTGACCAAAAATATCATTTCCGCCGCCGAAGCGGACCCATACCGACTCAAACAGCCACTCAAGGGGTCGTTGCCTGATCACAACATAGCTATAATGATGCGGGCCGCACCGATCGCTGTAGTACCCCCCAGCTACATGGAATTAATGGGTTACATCAAAGGACATGAAGTGCAGCGACATTTCCATGAATCCAAAAAGACCAAAGCTACCATCAAGGGTGACACCGCGGTTCCCTCTGCCCCAAAGGGTAAGAAATCTTCCACCCCGGAGGAGGAAGTGATTCATAAGTCGCCTGCCAGGGAAGGTTGTGCTCCCAAGAGGTCATCTTCCACGTACAAGGCTCGTCCTGAACGTCACGATGTAGTTTGCTATAACTGCGGGAAGAAGGGCCACTTCTCCAACGATTGTCCGGAGAGGGAGTACCCTCCGGATGAGAAACCTCCCAATAGAAGAAAGCCAGCCCGGTCAATGGTATGCCGAGTACAAACTGCCGAGTCTGACTCAGAACCCCCTCCTGGAACCACAGATGTCCCTGCTGATGCCGGTCCCGGTGATGACGCCTCCTCCAGGGAAGTTTACAGTCAAGTAGGCCCCGCGGCCATCGTACCTGTTGTACTGGAAGGGATCTATGCATCGGCGCTACTGGACACGGGATCACAAGTGACCATCATATACCGCAAGTTCTATGACCAGCACCTCAGACACTGCCCCCTGAGGACGGCCGATCATATGAAAGTAAGGGGGTTAAGTAATGAAGATTACCCCATCGATGGGATTGTAAGGGTTCAACTGGAAATACTCCAACTGAACACCGGCAAGAGACACCCCATGCATGTAGCGGCAATGGTATGCCCGTAGCCCCAAGACCAGTGCATGTATCCGATCATCTTGGGCACCAACACTGATATAGTGCAAGCTGTAATCCGAGCGTACCTGAAAGAGACTAACGAGTTGCCGCTAGCCAATTCTCTCCTAGATCCTGTCCTATGAGAGGAGTGCAACCGGGTATATGCCCTGGAGCGTCACGGGGATCTCTACAATCGCCAACACGGACTGACGACCATATTACCAGGGGGAGTGCAAAGGATGCCCGTTTGGTGCTGTTATCCCAAACGAGATGAGAGCGATCAGCTTTTCTCTCTGGAGAGTACCCTTGAGGAAGAAGTTCAGAGAGGGTATAGGGTACTACCCGAAGTGAGGGAGTGGACGACTAAAATCCCTCTACGAACCCACATGTACGTGCAGAATCTCTCCCCCTTCCCGATGGAATTTGATGCCGACCAGAGTTTGGGTTGCATATATCCGGTCAGCCCTGTGGAAACAAAGACCCAGGTGAATGCGGCGGCAGTGAATGAGCGTTTAGTCGATCTGGACTTCAAATTCCGCGAGTCGACGTTGCCCACCAAGTGGAAAGAACGGCTGACAACCCAGTTGAATAGACGACGGACTGTGTTCTCCACGAGTGAGATGGATGTGGGGTGCAGTCGCAGCGCCCAACATGCCATTCGACTGAGTGATGCCACCCCGTTCCGGGAATGCTCTCGTCGCATCGCCCCGCGGGATGTGGACGATGTGAGGAACGCCATACAGGACATGGAAACCGCTGGGATTTTGAAGGAGTCTCGGGGCCCTATGCGTCACCCATAGTGGTGGTGTGGAAAAAGAACGGATCCGTACGACTGTGTGTCGACTATCGAACTCTGAACAATCGTACGATACCAGATCAGTACAACCGTCCGCGCATTGAAGAGATCCTGAATGCTCAGAACGGAAGCCAATGGTTCCGCGTGCTCGATCTACGATCTGGGTACTATCAGGTACCTATGAATGCAGAGGATCAGGAGAAAACAGCCTTCGTCTGCCCCCTTGGGTTCTACCAATTTACACGTATGCCCCAAGGTATATGTGGGGCCCCTGCTACCTTCCAACGACTGATGGAAAAGACTATCGGGGATATGAGCCCTCGGGAGTGTCTTGTATACCTGGACGACATCATTGTCTTCGGAAGAACTCTGGAGGAGCATGAAGAAAGGCTGTTTAAAGTAATAGACCGTCTTGGGAAGAAAGGGCTGAAATTGTCCTTAGACAAGTGCCGGTTTTGTCACACCTCGGTGACCTACGTGGGGCACATCGTGTCGGCTCAAGGGATCGTCACTGACCCAGCCAAAGTAGAAGCGGTCGTGAACTGGCCGCGTCCCGAGAATGTCACAGAACTACGATCCTTCCTGGGGTTCTGTGGGTATTACCGTCGCTTCGTGGAAGGGTACTCTAGTAGAGCAAAACCCCTGAACAATCGGTTGAAGATATACCCCGAAGAGACCCAAAGGAAGACCGTATCGGCTCGCCAACCGTTTGGTGATAAATGGACGTCTGAGTGTGAACAGGCCTTCCTGAAATTGAAGAAATGTCTGACCGAAGCGCCGGTGCTTGCGTATGCGGATCCCGAACAACCATACGTTCTGCATGTGGATGCCAGTCTTAATGGACTGGGTGCCGTCCTGCAGCCCGAGGGCCTTCGGCCTGTCGCCTACATCAGTCGCAGTCTGACACCCAGTGAACAGAGGTACACCATCCACAATTTGGAGTTCCTGGCTCTCAAGTGGGCGATCACCGAGAAGCTCCACGATTACCTTTACGGGGTGACGTTTGAGGTAAGGACGGATAACAATCCCCTCCCGTACAATGCAACTACAACACACATCACTGCGAAATGCTCAAAGAACTAGATTGATCATCACTAGAGTCTAGGCGCAAAGTTCACCTTTCCTGTCTTGCCTTCAAATTCTTTATGGGCAAGCTACCCAGCTACCTGAACAAGCTCCTCACCCCTACCACATGCAGCACTTATCACCTGAGATCAGACTCCAAAAGACTGTTCATGGTCCCAAGGCTCAACAAAGTATCCAGCCGGTCCTCCTCTTACCGTGCACCCCAAAACTTTAACAACCTACCAGAGACTCTCACATCCACCACCAGTTTTAAGTCCTTTCAAATCTAAGGCTGTCTCACATTTTAATCTGGTCTGTAACTGTTTCATACTGAACGCCCATAATATATATATTATTTTTAACTGGGCATGCAATGTCTTGTATATAATGTATACCCTGTTCATTTATGCAACTGTATTTGTAACAATGTATTATTTGTCTTAACTCTATGCCCAGGACATACTTGAAAACGAGAGGTAACTCAATGTACTGCTGCGGCACAGTTTATTCGAGCATTTGCCCGTTCTGTGCCGCAGCAGTAGCCTGGCGCGCGCCCGAGTGTGACGGGCGCGCGCCGAAGCAGCGGAAGAGCGCCCTCCGATCGGGGCGCTCTCCCTACCGCTGCCGGGTCTGCCGGGTCCCCCGGAACCCCCTGCCGCTGTCCCGCGATCGCGGGACACCAGGGCTCCCTCGGGGAGCCCCTGGACACGCGTGCAGGGGGCGCACGCTCCCGATGACGCGTGACCGCGCGTCTATGACGCGCGGCACGCCGAGGGGCGGCCACTAGCAAGCCGGGAGATTTCCCGGCTTGCGGTACCGACCACACTTCAATAAAGTGTGTCGGTAGTGTATTACTTCCTGGTAAAATATTTTATAAATAAATAATAAATAAATATATCCAAACAAGTGGTACCATCCACGCGGGACCCACTCAACTTGAGGCGGAGGCTTCGCAGATTGCAGTACTGGATCCGTGGATCCCATCATCCGTAAGACCAAGCTAGCGTGCCCAGATGTGGACACACCCGGCAGGTACCGTCTTCAAAAGTGCACCAACTCCCACAGTATAGTGGCAGTGCTGACCACATAGAGGTTGGGGCTATAACCTTGGAGACACTTAGGTGGTAGAGTGACCAAAGGCCTCATAAGGTACTGTGGGGACTGTGTACAGAGTGGAATCATTGGTGGGGATTGGTTACAGCCATGCATGGCAAGTGGGTAGCTGTAACCAGTAGCCATCATATATAAGTTGCTATCAGTAAACTGTTCTTCTGTGTTACCCTGTGTGTTCATTGTGTGATTGTATGCCTATATATGTATATGGGTCCTGTAACGGGCAAATCCACATAGTAGGATACTCTACAGGTGGAGGCGCTGATGGAGATTGTTCCAGAGTACACCCGAGGCTCCCTGCAGCAGAGGCTCAGACCTCCTGTGAGCCACAGGTATTGCACCACATGTACACCGTAGACACATATCTCACAGAGGGTGGGGATACATGTGCTACATAAATATCTAAATTCCCTCATAACTTTCACATTTGAATCACATCAACACATGCAGGTGCTCCTGGCGGGCTTGACAAGACTAAGCATGACCGTCTTACCATATATGCCACTCAGTGACACAGATACACACACGTAATTCTTAGCATGTTCCACAGATGACATCACATGATATTCTATTTTTAATATAGTCACTCTTATGTTGAATACTTTCTTAGCCATGCCTCCTGAACCCTCCAGAGAATATCTTCGAAGTCAGCTCTAAAAAGATCAAGTTTATAAAGTTGTCACAAAGGCAAATTTTATACCCATCTCTGGCCAGACAACTGTCCTTTTCTCAATCTATCAGCAACATACAACCCATCTGGTACATTCAGTGGGCCATACAGGATAGCAGCCCCCTCCCCCCCCCCCACTCCCACCCCGTCCCTCCCCTCCCCCCCCCCCCCCACACCCACCCAATTCAGCTCTCTTTGAAGACAAGCACAAACCCTGAAAAAGTCCTGATCTGTTACAAACGCAAAATATGGTATTTTCAAAACCCAACTTGCGGCACCATTAACCCCTGAAGCATGAGATGATTTAAAATACATAATATCTTGTGACATTATCATGACAGTTTGATTCAGAATTACAACAGAGCTGAAGGGCAAAGGGAATTCACACTGTGCTAAACAACCCATACTTGCCCACAAGCCACCCACTGCTGCCCCATACATGTCCACCCAACCACCCATCATTGCCCCATGGGTCCTCAGCCACCCACTGCTGCCCCATACGTGTCCCCCCTGCGCCTCCCACTGCCACCCCTATATGTGTTCCCCTGCCACCCACCTTTACCCCATACGTGTCCCCCTAACCACCCCATACAGCCCCCCCTGCCACCCACCACTGCACCATACGTGCCCCCCACCACCCAACCACCACTATCCAATAAGTGTCCCAGTCTCCCACCACTGCCCCATACGTGCCCTCAGCTGACACTTGCATGTTTGGCCAAAGCACACAGTGCCCTCATTGACCCCGTCACTGTCACAGGGACACACAGCGGAAGAGTAAAAGTACCATATAAAGACCTGAGTAATAAAGTACTACAATGTAAAGCCCCAGAGTAACTGCCACCAAACATTACATATTATTTCCCTGCACTTTCACTAGTACAGGAGCATCCTACTGAGTAACACAAGTAACAAAATTCCCACAACAGGTAAGGGAAGCCTGGCTGGGTAATAAGGTACTCGACACCTGCCAGGAGCCGCTCTGCTGTTGTTTGGATCGAAGTACCCATGAAGTTTAAAAAACTATTTACAGAAAACTTACTGCAGCAAAAAAAAAGTCCCAAAACAGAAATAAATGCTGGTATTTCTGCTTTTTCAAAAAAATGTTTCAGAATCGCAAGCAAGATTCAAATGCGCCATAAAGGAAACGCGCATGGTACAATGGAAACGCGCATGGTACAATGGAAACGCGCGTGGCACAAAGGAAACTGATTATTTAGCGCCTTTAAGTAAACTTGCTCCTAACTTGTATTTCAAAGAAAAATAACAGTAAAAAACAACGTGAAACATTAAAGTTTATTTCATGCCACGCATCACATCCTCACTCAGGAGTTAGGTTACCTTAACACAGAAAAGTAACTAGGGTATTTTTGGAGGCATCTGCATCACATCACCAGGGAAAAGTCTCAGAACCAGGATAGTTAGACACTCAGGGAGTTAGGTTATCAAGCACTGTTATCCCGAGACAGTGAGCAATAAGGTACTCAGGGCGTTTGGTTACCATGTGTCAATAGTTTATGGAGAAAAAGACAGGCGTGTCCAATGCTACATCCAATTGACAAAACATATAAAGTAATAAGTATAAAGTTTGAATACTTCAATAATAATAATATTTACTTGGTTATTTAGTTAAACCCTTTGGCCAAAGCGTCATAAGCCTGCATACCAAACGTCAAGGTATAACCAATAATGCAGGTCCTACACTACACTGTGAACCCTTCCCTTTACCTCTGTATGAGGTGAAAGAATCATAGTAGATCCTGTTCTTTGCAGCAGAGTGAACAGACCTCCCAAGTTAAAAAGGTGAGGTGGAGTGAGCTCTAGGGGGGGGGGGGTACAGGTCCCTTTGAGGTGATAGTGATGGTAGCCCAACTCCTTAGGTGCATTGTTGCAATGACATAAGTAAAATGAAAGACCCCGGCTGCGGATAATGTCCCGGATCTCCTGGACAGACCCCATTCTGCTCCCAAACACCCTGATACCCCCAGTAACTGCCCTGACCCCAGGGGGCAGCTACTCACCTTGAAAGTAATGCGCTCCAGTGGCTCGCCGTCCGCCACTATGTCCATGTAAACCACGGGGTTATTACTGGAGCTGGAGGTTGTACTTACTGAAAGCATGGTGAGAAGTGTGCGGATCCACGGAACCCATCCGGTCTATATATACAGTGTGTGTGCAACGCCACCCGCGTATGTGCAAAACAAAGTTTTCCCTTCGAGCTTTCCTTAATGCTGAAACTGTAATTTCTTTGTTTAACTGGGCCCCTCGTCTTATCTAATAATAACCCCCCCTTGTAGCGTCAGAGACAGAGAGATGTACCGGCTATCGGCCTTGAGAAAGATGAGGTAGCTTAGCACAAGAGTTTTCTTTTTGCTTAATCTGCTTAAATACATTGCAAAATGTATAACCAAGTAACTGCAAGAAAAACAAGATAAAGAAAAGTAAGATGTCCAATGAAGTCATAAGTGCTGACAGTGTGATATTAAATATGCCCGCCGCGCCTTCTGGTATAAGATTGCTTGCTTAGAGCCTATAGTGCAGTTCATTTATGTTCGATCTGACACATGTCTGGATTTTTATGTAAATGTAACTCTTGCAAGCAGCTGCTGCAATAAAGATTTCCAACAGATTGTTTTTGCTTAAAAAGAATAAGTGTGGGACTGAGTTTTTCCACGACGCTAGCAACATACCCTACTACGTTATGTGGCCCTTACAGTAAAAGGAACGCGTCCGGTCTATATATACAGTGCGTGTGTGCAGCGACACCCGCATATGTGCAAAACAAAGTTTTCCCTTCGAGCTTTCCTTAATGCTGAAACTAAGACATACAATACAATACAACTGTAATTTCTTTGTTTAGCTGGGCTCCTCATCTTATCTATTAACCCCCCCTTGTAGCATCAGAGACAGAGAGTCCACTGAAGTACTCCCGTGCAGATAGTTAAACATGGAAAGAAAATAGATGAAATAACATAGCGTAATACTGTATGGTAATCAGAACAAACATATGCAAACACACACACACACACACAAATTAATTAATTCATTATTTTAAACAGCTGTCTTGCATGACGGGGATGTATGTTAAATACCCAGAACCTCCCCTATCTCACTACTCCTTGAGAAAGTGCCATAGTGGGCGTGAAACGCGTGGGAGAGTAGAAAGAAAAGGATGTTCAGCGCTCGTGCTGCAGGTGATAGATAATGGAGAATCCCTTTTGCTGCCCGTGCATGGAGCGTCTCCCCAAAAGCTCCCACCTCAAGGTGATCCCCCCTAAAAAGGGGGGAGGACACCCTGAAAAATAAAAAAGAGAAAAAATGCACAAATGCGCACCAGGGGTTAAGTAATTGTCATTTAATAATAAAAATACACAAATAATACTGAGGGGATGCAACCCCACCACAGCACAAATGTTACACAGCTCAGATTCAGTGACCATACATATGAACTCTGAGATATCTAAAACCCTAAGCAGTATAACACATACAATACACTAAAAAACAGATATAATCAATCAATGTAAAAAATAACAAAAAATAACAATCCAAAGTGGTTTAAAGTGAAACCGCCATAGAGGACTATCAAAAAACTGACAGGGGGAGACGGACACTCACACTGACAGGGGGAGACGGACACTCACACTGAGGCAGAAATGCGGGTCCACGGTGACCGTATTAGGATCCGGATCACGGCACCGCAGAGCTGGAACACGCCGCTTGTGCCTCTCGCAGGCTCCGTCTCAGCCTGTCAGCAAACACGTGCAGGATGACCTGTCGTGACCTCTACGCGTTTCGCACCACGTGCTTCGTCAGGAGGTCACGTACAGCGTCATCCGCGCGTATTTGTAGGCGGCAGGCAATCAAATGGGATGGCCCAAAACAGACACCCTTTTTATGCCATATATTTGCAACAGTGATGTAACCTCTTATTCTATGCCGTGCCATATACCACGGGATTCATGCTATGATCAATGGTTAATCAAAGCAAGGAAACCGATACTTCGTATATAAATGGCCACATGACATAGAACCATCACATATAATGCAAATAATATATATAAGAAAAACACACAATACCCTAAAATATCAATTATAAAAAGAACTTCTATGATAAAATCATAAAGATGAACGGCAGGCAATCAGAGCAAACACCCTTTGATTGCCAAATTAATGTGAACTCATATTCCATGCTGCTGCCATATATCACAACATTCATAAACTTCATGCAATGATCAATAGTTAGTCAAAGCAAGGCAGATGATAATTAGAACGTAAATGGCTACACAACAGAGATCCATCACACATAATGAATACAAGAAATATAAAGAAAAACACACAATATTAATACAAATACCATAAAAAAAAGTTTCATCAATTGTCAGACAACGCATGTGGTCTATGTCTTGCAGTGTAGCGGTAATTTACAGTACATTGGGAAGACCAAAAGACCACTAAAGATGCGTATGTTAGAACATTTGAGAAATGTAAAAAACATACCAAAAATAATAGCTAAAGGTATGCCACTTACTCCGCTATTAAAACACTTTAAAGAGGTGCACAAGAATGATCCTGGCTGTATCACATTTAAGGGACTTGAAAGTGTATCATTAAATACTAGACAGGGAAATAGAGAAAATCATTTATTAAAACGTGAACAGTATTGGATTTATGAAATGCAAACTAGATATCCTACTGGTTTCAATGAACTTATTCAATTAACTCCATTGAATCTGAGCTGTGTAACATTTGTGCTGAGGTGGGGTTGGATCCCCTCAGTATTATTTGTGTATTTTTATTATTAAATGACAATTACTTAACCCCTGGTGCGCATTTGTGCATCTTTTCTCTCGCGTGGGAGAGTACTTTGAACTGTTTGTTTTGTTTTTTATGTAGTCTAATAAATTAGGTTTTAACTTCTTTGCTGGTGAGTTCTACTATTTTGTCATGGAGCGGATGGATACTGATCTTTGCCTGTTTACTCTGTTACTGTGAGAGGATCTAGATTCACCACCGGATGTTCCAGGGAGACATCTCTGCACGTTGGGGCTACATTGGACTTCCAGGGAGCCAGGCGGTGATTGATTGTGAGTAGCGTGTACTCCACACCGGGCGCAGCCGGGGCGAACCGAGGGAGACTGAGTGAGTTGCCTTCTCATGTATTGTCCCCTGAGTGTTCTGCAAAAGCCCACCTTGCTTTCCCTGTCATCCCGCATTGACTGTGTACCCTTTTAATCCGTTGCCAAACTCCTATGATTGAATGAACAATTTATGATTAATGGCTGCTGCTGAGCAGCGTTGACCGTCACTCTTGGAGCTTTTACACGTTTTTTTTCAGACCAAACGGTCACACGCTGCAAGTCAGCATCAGCCTCCGGGCGGGACACTCCCTTGCACTCACGGGGACAGACTGCAGATCTGTGGCTCCAAACGCCGTCTCACGAAGAGCCTGCGCTTGCGCAGTCGCAGCTGTAGATCTATGGCAGCAGATTCGTCAAGACACAGCTCGGCAATGCTGTGATGATGGTAACGGCAGATTCGCTCTTGCTCAGGGCGCTGTACTGGTTCAGATTGGTAATAGACGGTGACAAAATATGGTGCAACAGTAGAATGTAAAACGGGACCACCGTATGCGTTTCGGAAGTCGTGGCTTCCTTCCTCAGGGGTTAAATGATAATGACTCAGTCTCTGTGTGTCCGTATATAAATAGTTTCGGTTAAAAGGTGCAGTACACCAATTAGAAATGTCGGACAAAGTAATAACTGCTGACATTGTGATATTAAATATGCCCGCCGCTCCTTCTGGTATAAGATTGCTTGCTTAGAGCCTATAGTGCAGTTCATTTATGTTCGATCTGACACATGTCGGGATTTTTATGTGAATGTAACTCCAGTTATGAAGGGAGTATATGCAGAAAAGTGTGAAAATTGATGCAAGACTGTGCTGAAGCAGGGGAATTTTCAGTAAACAAGTGCTGAGGGTAAAATTGCCCTACTGGGGAAAAAGGAATTGCTGAGCTGTGTAAAAGGTATCCGAAAGTGTGAATGCCATAATACCCAAAGTTGAGACTGAACCTTACTGAACTAAGCAGAAAACCACATTATTTGGCTGAAGCGGAGGGAATGCACCTAGCAAGTAAATGGTGTAAAGCAAACAGAAGTTTTTACCTAGCAACTGCACATCCAGTATACCTAATGAGAGAAATTGCGTGCACAGTACTGCTGATATTGTAAAACTTACCCAAGAAAAAGAAAAGTCTACAGAGATGCCTGTGAGAGCTACGACCTCTACAAGCAAAATATGCCCACCTGTAAGGCTACCACAATTGGGGGTTCTAGCAAATACAGTGGTAACAGCTGCAATAGCGCCTCCTGAGGTCAGGAAGAAAATTACACCTGATAGCCCCAAAATGGAGGACAAGAGGCAGCGTTCCTGTAATGAACCCTACCCCACGGAAGAGTGGTCCTTCCAGTCCAATAAAGAGGAAGACATCTCTTACGGGGAACCCGAACCGAGTCACACCCACAAAACACCCCAAGAATGGTGGGGTGCCTGAACTCGGCACGAACCGAAAAGACCGCTCTCTATGATGACGAATATGGTCGACAGGAGAAAGAGCGGGAGCAGCAGATCACCAAATATTTCTGTCAGCTAAAGCAACTGCAAGAAAAGCCTGGTGTATTCAATGAAGCCGCTGAAGTATCAAATAAAGAAGGAGACCCCAATATTCCGTATCGGACGGAGTCATCCAAAACAAAAAGGAGGAAAAAGAAAAGCGGTTCTTCACTTACAGTACCTTGGAAGGAACAGACATGCCCGCAGATCCTGTGGAGAAAAAAGGGGACGAGTTGTCCTGCAGCCTAGAGAAAATGGAGAATTCGTCCCGCGAATAATCAAATATCCAGAGGGCCCAAGGCAGAAGTCGTGTACCCCAAAGAAGTGTCTGTCCGGTGCCAACAGTGAGGAACCCTCAACCAATCATCCCAGGGAAGCGGAGACGGAACCAGTGAGTGACGATCCCTTGACCAGTCCTGAAGACGCCCTGAAAATTGCCAGGCGTGACTGTGATCTACTCCGGGAACAATTGAAACTTGAGAGGGAAGATAATGCTGAGTTACAGAAGACGGTGCTCGCAATATTCTCTGAATCTGAAACAGAATTGGATGATCACAAGACTGAGCTAGATACTGCAAACGCTACTATTTCTGCCATGGATGAAAAGCAGAGCCAATCTGATAAAATGATGGCTAAGCTGAAGCGGAAGTATGAGGAGGCACTAAAGCAGATGACAGTCTTTCAGCAAGAGGTTCACACTCGTCGCGTAGAGCCGAATGCCTCACAACAGGAGGTCAACAGTGTCCGGACAGAGGTGGACGTATCTCAGAAAGAGGTTCAGACACTCCGCAGAGCACTGGATGCCTCACATCATGAGACCAACAGCTGCCGCACAGACCTGGAAGTCTCCAGAAAGGAACTACACAGTCTCACTGAGAAACTATTGTCAATCTTAATACAGATCTCAAAGTCTCTCAGAAGGAGCTTCAGACCCTCAACCTAGAGAAGGAAGTCTCACGCCAGGAGACTGTCATTCTCAAAGCAGATGTGCGTAAATGGAAGGAGAAC
This sequence comes from Ascaphus truei, assembly GCF_040206685.1. NCBI lineage: Eukaryota > Metazoa > Chordata > Amphibia > Anura > Ascaphidae > Ascaphus > Ascaphus truei. The sequence continues at coordinate 5,396,537 of NC_134490.1, read as the reverse complement.
TGCAAGGAGGCCCTGAATAGTACAGAGACTGATAAAGGAGAAAATTGAAGATTAAAAAGAGAAAATTTAGAACTGGAAGAAGAAAATTTTCATTTGACAGACGATGTCAAGGAAAAGAATGAAAGGCTGCATGAGCTTAAAGAAATAAATAGACTTTTGTAAGGTGAGAAGTTTGAAGCAGAACCAACTGCAAGGTCTGCGTACGCACCTCCAGATGGCCGAGGAGAAGCAGCGAACTCTGCAGGAAGACAATCTGCAGGCTGTTAAGAAATACAGTTGCTGCAGGAACGTCTGATTACCCAATATGTCCCCGCAAAGCAGCATGAGAAACCAAAAGGCTAGCCTGAGCCTCACCAAAGCATCGCTAAAGGCCAAGCTTAGAACCCAGGTAACCCGGCACAAAAGGGAGCACAAGAAGGTCCAGAAACTGAGACAAGTAACTGTGGCCCGAGAAAAGAAATTCATAGTGCTTCACAATGCAGTGAAAATGTGGAAGCAAGCTCAGAGAAAACAAAGGGTGCAGATAAATTCCCTGAGAAGAGACTTGCAAGACGAACTCAAAAAAACAGGGCTCTCGCGCGGATGAGATTACAGTTCTACAAGGATAAGTATTGACCCTGACTAAGCGTTAGTGTCCCACAGCCACAAAAACCCATAAAGACAAGGGTACAGTGAGAGCTGGGAATACCGCTCGTCTGAAAAACAATGTTGCAAAATTTGAACCACCTAAACAAACACAAGCAAAATCTACAGCCACCCAACAGGCAATAAAAGAAGGTACACATGCTGAATCAAAACCAGAATAATCCGTAGCTGATGAAGCTGAAAAGATGGGACATTCTCTGGAAGTGGATATGGATTTGCAACTTAATCCCAAAGAGGCTGAACTAGCAACTCCATTAAGTGGAAAAAGTGCAGAGAGACAGCTTCAAGAGCGGGAAACTCAAAGGGCTGTTTTTAAACGCTCTGCAACTGCTGCCATACAGTCTGCCTACAATAAAACGAGCACCCGCCGTGAGGAAAATCTCATGACCGCGCACGTAGCAAAAATACTATACTTAGAAAAAGTCCTCCTCGAGCGACTGAGGAGTGCTGATCTCAAGCACCTTCGGGAGGAGACACGAATGAACTGGAGAAAGGGCCCCGATCCCAGCGGGACTGAGGGTTCTCTTCCTCCATCCACCCTCATTCAAGTCACAGAGATATCTAGAATGAGAGTGGAAGGATGGGCTTTGGCCGTGGCAAGCCCGAGCTTCCCACAAACAGAGGAGGTATGTAACAGGGGAGTTATCCCTGTTCAGGAAATGTGCCTCTAATCCAGCAGTGTGGTGGTTAACTGCTTGTAGTTAATTATCCGACACCACCTGCCTGATTAGCTTCTTAGAAAAGCCTGTCTTTTGAGACAGGGAGAGAGATTGGCGTGCAGACCGCGCCGCGGAGAAACGGCTCAGAGAGTATGAGGGGAAAGAGTGGGGACGTAGAGAAGAGGGAGAGATAGCCGCCGTGGGACCTGGGTTGACGGGGACATGCCGGGAAACGTGAGTCCCCCGATCCGTTACCGTATCCCCCCTTGAGGATCGGACTCCGGACGTTCCTCCCAAGGTCTATGAGGAAACTTCCGACGGAACTGTCCGAGGAGCGTTGGGGCATGAATGTGATGAGATGGTATCCAGGAACGTTCCTCCGGGCCATATTCTTTCCAGTTAACAAGGAAGTCTGCCCCTGGACCAACGAGAATCGAGTATGGCCTGGACTTCAAATTCTTGTTGTCCTTGAACGACGACAGGATTAGGTCTCTGAGGGCGGTCTGGAAAATGGGCATTTTGGATCACGGGCTTAAGTAGAGACATGTGGAATACCAAGGGAATCTTCATGGTATGAGGAAGTGCAAGTCGGTATGCGACCGGGTTGATCCTTTCGAGGACCTTAAAACGACCCAAGAATCTCGGGGCCAGTTTCTGGGAAGGAGTCTTGAGCTTGATATTCTTAGAAGATAGCCAAACTCTGTCTCCGGGTTTTAATACTGGACCCACTTGACGTCGCCGATCTGCTTGCGTCTTTTGTCTTTGAACGGAACCTTGCAAAGTTTTTAGGATCTTTTCCAAGAGTTTTGAATACAGGAAATGTGAGAATCCGCTGTGGGAACACCAGAGGGGAGGAAGGAGAGGGGAAGACTGCTGGGATGGAATCCATAGTTAATGAAAAAAGGCGACTCTTGCATGGACTCGTTTCTTAATGAGTTAATAGCAAACTCAGCCCAGGGTAATAGATCCACCCAATTGATTTGAGATTCAGACACAAAGCATCTGAGGTACTGTTCCAGAGTTTAATTCATTCGCTCCATCTGACCGTTGGTTTGTGGGTGATAACCCAAGAAAAATAGAAGGGAAATGCCAAGTCTCTGAGGAAAAATCTCGCCAAAACTTAGAAATGAATTGAGTACCTCTGTCTGAAACAATCGAAATAGGTACACCGTGTAGTCTGAAAATTTCCTTAGAAAAAACGTCGGCTAAAGTAGCTGAATTAGGAAGACCCTTGAGGGGTATAAAGTGTGTATGCTTGGAAAACCTATCTACTACCGCAAGGATCATATTCATCCCTTTAGAATTGGGAAGTTCCACAATAAAGTCCATGGAGATATGTTTCCAAGGTTGTTCCGGAATAGGAAGAGGCATGAGGAGACCAGAAGGTTTGTGTCGGGTGGATTTGCTCTTGGCACAGACCAGACAAGCTCTGGTGAAATCGAAAATGTCCTTGTTCATTTTAGGCCACCAAAAGGTCCGTTTGATAAGATCTACTGTCCTCTGGAAGCCTGGATGACCAGCAGATCTAGAAGAATGTACCCACAGAAGTATTTTATGGCGAAAACGCGGGGCCGCGTACAACCGTCCTTCTGGCACCTTAAATCTCCTGGGAATATGAGCCTGGGCTTTATTAATTTCATCCAAGATATCAAAGTTATTGGCGGAAATAATACATTTAGCGGGAAGAATCGTCTCAGAGGATTCGTTCTCCATAGAGAACTGGCGAGACAGAGCACCGTCCTTGATATTTTTGGTGCCAGGAATATAAGAAATTGTGTAATTGAACTGAGAGAAGAACAAAGCCCAACGAGCTTGACGGGATCCCAAACAACGAGCCTCCTCAATGTACAATACGTTTTTGTGATCGGTGAGGATGGCTACAGGCTCCTTGGTACCCTCGAGGAGATGTCTCCATTCTGGAGGGCCAATTTGATGGCCAGAAGCTCACGGTTCCCGACATCATAATTTCTCTTGGCCGAAGAGAACTTCCTGGAAAAGAATCCACAAGGATAGAGTTTTTCCTGTGCGGTGGATCTCTGAGAAAGCACTGCACCAGCTCCCACATCAGAGGCGTCTATTTCTAAAGTGAAAGGAAGAGAAGTATCCGGATGCCGAAGGATGGGTGCAGACACGAAGGCTTTTTTGAGGAACTCGAAGGCTTCGATGGCTTCAGGGGACCAAACAGTTGGATCAGCACCTTTCTTGGTCAGGGCAGTGATAGGTAGAGCAATAGTGGAGAAGTTACGGATGAATTTCCGATAGTAATTAGCAAAGCCAAGGAAGCGTTGCACGGCCTTGAGGGAATTCGGCAGCGGCCAGTCGAGTACAGACTTCAATTTCTCGGGATCCATGGTGAAGCCTTTGTCAGAGATTATATAGCCTAAGAAGGCTGTGGAAGATTGATGGAAAATATATTTCTCAATTTTTGCGTAGAAGCGATTAGCAAGAAGCCAAGAGAGAACCAATTTGGTATGGCGAATGTGCTCCTCTAAGCTTTTGGAGAAAATGAGGATGTCGTCCAAATATACAATGACGAACGTTCCCAAAATGTCCCGGAAGATATCATTCGTGAATTCTTGGAAAACAGCAGAGGCATTGCAAAGGCCGAACGGCATCACTAAATACTCATAATGTCCGGAACGCGTGTTAAACGCGTTTTCCATTCGCCCCCGTCTCTTATTCGAATAAGATTGTAGGCTCCTCTTAAATCGAGTTTGGAGAATATAGAGGCTCCTTGTAGTTGGTCGAAGAGTTCAGAAATTAAAGGAAGGGGGTACCGTTTTTTTACCGTAATTTTGTTAAGCCCACGAAAGTCGATACAGGGTCTTAAAGAGCCATCCTTCTTCTTCACGAAGAAGAAGCCTGCCCCGGTGGGGGAAGTGGAATTCCGGATGAACCCTTTCTTAAGATTCTCCTGGATGTTTGACGTCATCGCTTCCGTCTCGGGCACAGATAAGGGGTAAGACTTAGACTTGGGGAGTATGGTTCCAGGAATTAAATCAATGGGACAGTAATAAGAGTGATTGGGAGGTAGCACCTCAGCCTGTGTCTTACTGGAGACATCTAAGTACTCATGGTATACCTTCGGCAAAGCAGAGTGGGTAGATGAGGTGGTGTCGAGGCCAGTGAGCACGGCAACAGAAGGAGTAACTATCTTCTCTGAAGTAGCAGCCCATTGGACTGGCAAAACATTGGTCCAATCAATACTCGGGTTGTGAAGCTGGAGCGATGGCAATCCCAGAATAACCTGGACAGTAGGGGAGTGGAAAACATCTAAGACCATAACCTCGGTATGACCATCCGCGGTGGTCAGGGTAAGTGGAATAGACACCCAAATGGTTGAAGCGGTCGACCGTCGATAGCCTCCAGGCCGATGGGCAACTTTTTCTTGACTAACGGGATTTGGTTGTTGCAAGCGAAGGTGTGATCAAGAAAGTTACCACCAGACCCGGAGTCGATGAACGCTTCAACTTCTAGTTGAAGATCAGGACCCGCCAGACTAATAGGGAGTAGTATATTCTTCGGTAATTCCTTAGAGAGAGAGGGGCAAGGAGAAATAGTACCCAGTAAAAGCCCCTCTACCTTTACTGGGCTTCCCGTTTCCCAGTTTCAAGCAGCAGTGACGAAGTCGGTGTTCTGGGGGACCGCAATAATAGCAGAGACCTTCCTCACGACGTCGTGCTTTCTCAGCAGCCTGAAGCTGTTGGCTACCGATTTGCATCGGTTCAGGGGCGTCCAACGCAGGGAAGGCCAAACGAGGAAACCTAGGAGAAACAGGCAGTGACGAGAGAACGAGAACAGTGACGCTCATGGCGTCGTTCTTGAGTGCGCTGATCCATCCAGATACTGAGGGCAATGAGTTCCTCAAGGGAACTGCACACACAGGAGATACAGGAAAGCTATGCAGAGCAAGGACTGAGAGAACAGAGTGGGGTTATATAGGAAGAAGGACCAATAGGGGTGAGGAGTGGAGCAGAGGTTTGAGTGGGAGCTTGCAGGGATAGGCCCGTGAGAGCAGAGGAGGAGATAGGGAGGTAATCCAGGGTGATTGCCTGCAAACGACGGGGGGCCGAGCCGGTGCTTGGGGACGGCTGATAACTAGAGCAGGTGCGCGCGTCTTCCGTAAGATTGTTATGCGCGCGCACCGCACATGTAGTAGGGCGTGAGGGGCGTATCGCTGAGGATGTGTTTGGCACGGGAGGCAGAAGGGAAGGAGGAGCAGAGGAGCCAGGTACAGTAAGGGCTGGGATGTCGGAGGCACGCCGAGGGGCGCGTGTCCCATGGTAAGTGACAAGCGAACAGGAGCGCGCACGCTCAGTGCGGGGGCCACGCGCGTGCCCTGAACGTGTGCCTGGGCGTGCAGACCGCACCGCGGAGAAACGGCTCAGAGAAGATGAGGGGAAAGAGTGGGGACGTAGAGAAGAGGGAGAGATAGCCGCCGTGGGACCTGGGGTGACGGGGACATGCCGGGAAACGCGAGTCCCCCGATCCGTTACACAGGGGGTCCCCGGACCTCAAATCAACAAGGTGCTACTCCGGAGACCCCCTGCTCATCTACACTAGTCATAACATTTAAATTAAAAAAATGTAGTAAACACCAATACACAACCCACCCCCAACATTATTAAAAAATAAATAAACAGGATAAATACCCCCAGGCCGACGGGGATCCCCGGGTCGTACTCGCGTTGTCTGTCGGCCCCACAGTGTACCTGTGTAGTTCCCACGGGTGTCCGGGTTCCATCGGGTGGTCCCCGCGAGTGTCCGTGGGTCTCCCGGTGGTCCCCATGCATGTCCGAGGGCCCTAACGGGGTCCATGGGTTGTCCCCGAGGGTGTCTGGGGGTCCCCGGGTAATCCCCACGGGTGTCTGGGGGCCCTTGGGTGGTCACCACAGGTATCCAGGGCCCCACCGGGGTCCCCCCCGCAGGTGTCCATGGGTCCTCACGTGGTACCCGTGGGTGTCCGTGGGTCCTCGGATGGTCCCAGTGGGTCCCCGCTGGCCTGCGGTACCATTCCTGTATTTAAAAAACATGGCCTACTTTTCAATAAATACACCCCCCCCCAAACACATACAGTACAGTAATGGTCAAAATAACTATTAACCAGATATGGATAATAGATTATTTGCCCATTATTAAACACCACATTAGTTAGGAAGCATAAAGTAAATAAAAACTGTTCTACTTACCCCTGCCAATGTTTAGGGCGTCCTTGTCAGCATACTGCAGCGCCATGTGCTCCGTTGCCGGAAAGATTACATAAAAAATAAGGCAATGAAGGGGTTAACCAGCCATGCCAGGGGGTGGCCGAAGTGGGTATTAGACCCAACGGTGGTTTGTTTAGGGCTTGCGGGTGGGTAGCGGGAGGGCTTAACCCCTTCATGACCGTAGCGGTATTAACCGCTACGGTCGTGAAGGGGTTAAGTGCACCCGCAACCCCCCCCGCAAGCCCTAAACAGCCACCAAGGGCCAAATACTCCTTCACCCACCCCCGCTACCCACAATAAACCTGGCACGGCTGGTTAACCACTTCATTGCCTTAGCGGTTAGCCGCTAAGGTAATGAAGTGGGCTTTAAATGCATTTTTCCTGCCTCGGATGCATGCCGGGGGTCTCCGGTGCTGGTATTAATGGGTATCAGCTCCGGAGACCCTCGGCATCAATCCCAGGCAGGAAAAAGGCCTCATTTTTTCTAAGTGGCGACCTTGCCAATGCTTCTCCACCACCAACTTGCCAACTTTAGTTGGCGGGCTGGATTGGCGTACAAATCTCAATTCTAGAGTGCCGATCAGCAGCGAAAAGCTGATCAGGGCTACTAGAATTCAGCCGATTTCAAAAAGTGCCGAAAATTGGCTTATCGGCACCCGCATGCCGAAAAGTTTTTAATCGTTTTTAATCGGGCCACTTTTCGGCGCTTACTGAATCGGAAGGCAATTTTGGCGAGAAAATGGCGAATAAAGCCTTTTCGGCGCTTACTGCATAGAGCCCATAGTTACATAGTTACATAGTAGATGAGGTTGAAAAAAGACGTATACGTCCATCAAGTTCAACTTATGTTAAATTTAGACGACAGATACTTTATCCTATATTTGTACTTACAGTATATTTATCCAGAGGAAGGCAAACACACAACCCCAGTGACACATTATCTAATGATATCTCATAAGGGGAAACATAAATTCCTTCCTGACTCCAAGAATTGGCAATCAGATTACTCCCTGGATCAACAGTCTTACCATGTATACTTATTAGGTATATCCCTGTATACCGCTTGTGACGAACAGCCGTCACAGAGAGGTCAGGTTACGCCGGAGCGCCAACCGTCGGTACCCAAAACAGCGGCACACCGGTATACTGAGTCTATCCAGACCCCGCCCGCTGGGAACATGCCTCGGTCCTGCTGACCACTAGCGCATCTCGGCGAGGGCAAAAATGTGCCCCAAAACATCCCCTGCTATCCCAAGCCTTAAACTGCTAGAAGGGTAGTTACCACCCAGAACCACTAGGGGCCAACCCCAAGAGCCACGCTCTTATACCTGGAATAATAGCCCACCCCCACACTATTGGAGGTACTGACCCCAATTACACAACCGTAGCCTGAACTCACAAGTGGGTGGCGTCTGAGCACATATCACCATACACAGTGGATCAAAAGTTACACAAACCCCTGTGGGCTCACACTCAGTCACGGCAATAGAGCGGTTGAACAAGGGTTTAATCTGGAGGGTACAGTACCCAGAATATAACATACAGCCAGCATCAGTAAAGGAAAGGGTGTTATAACTGGCAGAGTGTTACTTGGAATATACAAGGGGTCAGTGTCACCTGGGGGGGGGGGCAGGAATCAGTCTTTGGGATGGTGCAGGGCAGTGAGGTAACAGTGCAGGCCGCCATGTTACACAGAGAGCTCACAGCATCTAAAATGTCTTCCCCCAGTGAGTCTCACCTCACAGGCTGTGCTGGCTCCTGTTAGGAAATTGGCTCCATTCAAGCCTATGGGAGTCCGCTGCACCAATCAGGGACTGTTTTCTAGGGGAGGGCCCAATCAGGGGACTTTGTAACATAATGACCTCATAACCCTGATCTAGGGCCAATCATTCTGGAGGGGAGGGGCGGGGCTTGCAGCGGGCCAATTGGCAGGCCCAGATTCCCTAGCACAGAATTCTCTGCCTGGCCTGGTGTGAAAACCCCGCCCTGCGTAGGGAGAAGGAGGTGCTAGGGTCTTGGAGGGAGGTGCTGGGGTCTTGGAGGGAGGTGCTGGGGTCTGGGAGGGAGGTGCTGGGGTTTGAGAGAGGGAGATGCTGGGGTCTGGGAGGGAGGTGCTGGGGTCTGAGAGAGGGAGGTGCTGGGGTCTGGGAGGGAGGTGCTGGGGTTTGAGAGAGGGAGATGCTGGGGTCTGGGAGGGAGGTGCTGGGGTCTGGGAGGGAGATGCTGGGGTCTGAGAGAGGGAGGTGCTGGGGTCTGGGAGGGAGGTGCTGGGGTCTGAGAGAGGGAGGTGCTGGGGTCTGGTAGAGGGAGGTGCTGGGGTCTGGGAGAGGGAGGTGCTGGGGTCTGGGAGAGGGAGGTGCTGGGGTCTGGGAGAGGGAGGTGCTGTGGTCTGGGAGAGGGAGGTGCTGGGGTCTAGGAGGGAGGGTTTGAGAGAGGGAGATGCTGGGGTCTGGGAGGGAGGTGCTAGGGTCTGAGAGAGAGGTGCTGGGGTCGGGGAGAGTGCTGCTGGGGTCGGGGAGAGAGGTGCTGGGGTCGGGGAGAGGCCTGGGGCAGCCGCCTTTGTCACATGTTCCTTTCTATAAAGATGTCTAACCTTATTTTGAAGATATCTATTGTAGCTGCCATCACAGTCTCCATGGGTAATGAATTCCACACTGTAACTGCCCTTACTGTAAAGAACCCTTTCCTTTCCTGTGTTGCTGGTGAAATCTCCTTTACTGCAACCTTAAGGGATGACCCTGAGTCCTTTGTACTGCCCTTGGGATGAATAGTTCTTTCGAAACCTCCTTGTATTGTCCCCGAATATATTTTGATATGGTTATCATATCCCCTCTTAGATGCCTCTTTTCTAATGTAAATAAATCTAATTTAGCTAGCCTCTCCTCATAAGTTAGATTGTCCATCCCCTTTATTAATTTGGTGGCTCTTCTCTGCACTCTCTCTAGTTCCATAATGTCTTCTCTAAGGCTAGGTCTCCGCTGCCTGCTGCAGCGCCCGCTATGGCTCCGCTCACAACTTTACCCAACCTGAAAAAGTTAAATTTATGACAACTCTCTGTTGTCAACCAGTTTTCAAACAAGGTGCAAATATATTTACCGAGTCCAATTTTCTTTCTTTTGTACACCAACCTCTTATGTGGAACCGTCTCAAAAGCCTTTGTAAAATCTAAGTATACCACATCAACTGCATTACCCTGGTCTAAATTCCTATTCGTTTGGCATGACCTATCCTTTATAAATCCATGCTGACTATTACTCATAATTTTATTTTCCATTAGGTATTCCTAAATATTATCCTGTACTAAACCATCAAGTGGCTTCTCCACTATTGATATCAGGCTTACAGGTCTGTAATTCCCTGATTGTGATCTAGCTCCCTTTTTAAATATAGGCACCACATCTGCTTTACGCCAATCTTGTGGTACTGAGCCTGTGGAAATGGAGTCCTTGAATATTAAATGTAATGGTTTTGCTATTACTGAACTTAACGCCTTAAGAACTCTTGGATGTATGCCATTGGGGCCAGGTGCCTTACTTACTTTTATTTTATCAAGCCGCCTATGAACTTCTTCCTCAGTTAACCAATTGTTCGTTAATATAAGTTGTGGCTTCCTCCTGCGGCACTATTATTGTAATTATTCTTTCCTGGTAACCACAGAGGAAAATAATATGTTTAATACCTCTGCTTTTTCCTTATCTCCAATAATCTGCCAGCCCATCTCACACTGAAGGGGTCCTAAATTATCTTTCTCATTTTTTTTATTAAGGTAAAGAACTTTTTAGGGTTGATCTTACTTTCTATTGCAATCCTTTTTTCATTATCCATTTTTGCTCATTTGATTGCCATTAAGAAACTTTATACCAGTCTAAACAATACAGATAGGTAAAAAACCTTTACTAAGGCTAATTAAACATATCCAATGCTAATTAGGACCTTAATTGTTATATAGAAAAATTGCCACATACTGTAGCATCTGGCTCACTCCTAAAGTAGGAAATGATGTATTCCTGTGAGCAGTTATAACATTTCATAGGTTTAATATCAAATCAAGGGAAATCAGAAGACTAAAAAATGTTTGTTCTGACTGATCTGTTAATCTGTATTGCCCTGGAGAGATCTATGATTGCCAGTGTGTAAGGAATCGGGGAACTTTACGTGTTCCCTCCTTACCTGTCTCCGCAGAGACCTCCGCTTGGCACCAGCGCGTGCGCGCACCCCCGCTCTGCTTACATAGCACACACGCAGCTCTTCTAAGCTGCCACAGAGCTTAACTCCGTCCCCTCGGATGCGCCACGCTTCTCTCGCGCGGCGCGCGCATGTGACATCGTGCACCGCTCCACAGCTACGAGGCAACTAATCAGATGCCACTTGTCTCCTGCAGCCTATCACGACTCCTGCTGGGGCCGTGCCTCCGCTCAACCTCCTGTTCTATTGGCCCACGCCAGTACTTATATTCTGCTCATGCTCAGTCATTGCTGAGCATAACTAGTTGTAGCCTTGTGCTCCTGCACCTGTTGTGCTTTGCCCTTGTCTCACTCTCTCTTGCAATTTATAGATTCTACGTGTACCGACCCGGCTTGACTACTGAACCCCTCTGGATATCGACCCCGGCTTACCCTCGACTACGTGTACCTCTCCAACCCAGACCACGGTTATACAGACTTCTACGATTCTGATATTTCCAACCCCAGACCACGGCTTAACTGACTTTCACTATTCTGACCTCTCCATCCCAAGACCCGACTACGTTGACAATCCGCCTGCCAGGCACGTTTCCGCTGCTGTGGGTGCGTGGTTCTATACTTCCCCACCTCAGTACTGGGGTCCTGTCTTGCTCGTGGGTAGCGCAAACGTTACACAGTGTCAAAAAAGGAGTTGATATTAATTTAAAGAGTGTGGCAATAATATACAGATAATAAATGTAACCGGAGTATGGATCAGTCTTCCTGTATATTGAATAATACTGGGCAGGTGATTCTGACTTACCGGAGTATAAAAACGCTCTGTAAATACTGAGTATTTGTGAGAGATGAACATCATTGTTTATCTAAGGGAAACTGAAAAAGCCCAAGTATCTGACAGACCTCTCCTGTGGTCTCTGCTCTCAATCAGTGTCAAGAGGTAGTGGTCGTTGGGAAGCGCAAACATGTGAAGACAAAAAATATAAATCTAATAGTGCAATATTGTTATATAACAAGTGTAATTGTCTTCTCGAGGTCTATGGATTGTATACTCACAAAAGTGAGGATAGATCAATGTACGTAGCGGTATCTTTAGATTATGCCTCGTCGGCTGTGAGGAACTCACATGATTTAGGATGTTATTAGGCATTTAGATACACAATCGATCTCGCCTACGGTTTGTATGAGCTTTCTGCTTCCCCTAAGTCCCCTCACAATCCGCATATTAGAGCACATTGGAAACATTAAAAAGAAATTAACCACACATAGTGTTTCTAATAATTTTTTATTATTTCATAATTCCAACCCCCAAGGTCTTACCTTTAAAGCAATAGAGCAAATAATGCCACACTGGAGAGGGGGAAACAGAAATTCTGCCCTAATAAAGAGGGAATCGTACTGGATATATGAACTCCAAACGATTTCCCCTTTGGGTTTAAACTTGGAATTTGATATAAAACCGTTTCTATGATGTATATCTAATCATAAACTTTTTATCCTTCTTATAGATCTCCAACAGATCTTTAAATATTATTTCTAGAAAGGTTATAATAATTCAACCTAGATAAATTGTTTACAATATATGTTTACAATATATGTTTATGTATATTTTATTTTTATTTTTACTAATATTAGTTTAACTAATCTTGTCTACAGTAACTGAATGTTTTTATTTAGCAAAGTTCAATTCTTAAATAAATATCTACTTATATATTTTTGAGCTCCATATATGTCCGATGTGGAGATAATATGTTTGTATATCAGTCATTTATAGCATACTCTTAACAGTATCACTTTAAGACACCAATTTGCTCTTAACCTATCAATAGATAGCTTAGGGTTTATAACCACTAAGAACTATATCACCGACACTCCTGATGAAACCGAGAAAGGTGAAACGCGTAGAGTGACGTTGACAGAGGATCCACAGCCACTTCGCCGACTGGAACCCCCGGATCTTGCTGTTGTCACAATCCGGATTCGCTGGAACGCAGCCGTGAGACGCACGCAAAGCAGAGGGGAAGCAGAAAGCTCATACAAACCGGAGGCGAGATCAATAGTGTATCTAAATGCCTAATAACATCCTAAATCATGTGAGTGTATTGTAATATACTTACCATTTTTAATAGTTTTCTACAGTCCGCACTATGTTTAGTTCTCTGTGTTTAACCACTAAAGGTATTCACTTTTACATCACCGCTGAAGCTGATATACTATTCCTCACAGCCGACGAGGCATAATCTAAAGATACCGCTACGTACATTGATCTATCCTCACTTTTGTGAGTATACAATTCATAGACCTCGAGAAGACAATTACACTTGCACTATTAGATTTATATTTTTTGTCTTCACATGTTTGCGCTTCCCAACGACCACTACCTCTTCATACTCACCTGGGATTGAGAGAGCAATCCTTCACTGGGTTACAGCAGCATCCAAAGAATTCGTTTGTATCACTACATTTATATTCAATTTGTATGTGAAATGTTAATACTGTGTTAGCACGTGTTTTAATTATAAGTAGAGCACCACTATTGATATATATTTCCTGCACCACAATGAGTGTCAGACTGGTATTTCTCCAGCTTAGTTGCAATAGCCAGATACAAATCGGCAACACAACAGCAATCAGCTTTTTGTGTTACAATTTGGCACAATAAGCTAAGTTTATGTTTACAGCAGCAGTTCTACAGTATAGTGAGACAGAATTGTAGCTACAGGTATTACTATAATTGATATCTATATACAGTGTTCGACAAACCTATACATTTGCTCGCCCAAGGCGAGTGGATTTAACCCCCGGGCGAGTAAATATTGGCCCAAGCAGCACACGTTTGGTACTAGGTGGCGAGTATATTTTTTTGTGTGGCGAGTAGATTTTTTGGTGATTTGTCAACCACTGTCTATATATATAAAAATGAAATTTGTTTGATTGTTAGTAGATGTGGGAATTCTCATTGGTCCCTCGGTCCGCCCGCCCATGCCCCGCCTCCTCCAAGGCTCTCACTGGCCAAGAGGTACGCTGACATCACGGACACACCTACTCCACTGTGACACACACACATACTGGCACAGAGTCTCACCATACCCCCTGAGACTGTCACCCGAGACTCTGAAGCCTAATAGCCTCGAGACTCTCTCCCTGCAGACTCACCCTACACATCTGGGATCACCCCTGCGGACTCACCCACCCACCTTGGTAAGTTTAACCCACTTATCACACAAACCGCCTCTGCTGTCCACCCCCCCTACCTCACCACTCCCCTTACTGTCACAAATCACTCCCTCCGCCTTCCTGTCCGCTCCGCGCTCAGCAGCACGATTACTGTCTGCACTGCTACTGCCCACATCTGGCCCCATCATCATCACCCTGTCGCCCGCTACACGCTCAAAATTTCCGGCTTCCCGCACGCTCCACACTCCCTCCGCCTTCCCACACGCTCCGCGCTCAGCAGGCCCCTTACTTCACACACTTAATACTTCCCTCCCGCTCATCCACCCTAAATTTACGCCTTCCCGTCCGCTCCCAAACGCACGATAACATTAATTGTACACCTTCCATGCACCTGTGACAATTTCGCCTTCACACCCCCTCCGCGCTCACCAGCCCGCTTGGCGGCACCGCTACTCTCAAAAAATGGCTGCCTTCCCTCCAAACAATGTCCGCCTTCCCACCAAACAATGTCCGCCTTCCAGCCCGCATGTCCGCCTTCCCGCACACAACACCCTCTTCACGCCCGATAACTACACACCTTCCCGGCCGATGGTCTGAACACTGGCGCCGCCTTTCCTACCCCCAACCCCCCTCCTCTCCCCACCTGCATAAACCTCCAAACTTGCGTGCTGCCCAACATCCATGGACGTGCTGCTGGCCAAGAAGAGCTCTGCCCTCAACTCTTCTCTCACCCCGCGGCCCGGCAACAAAGGTGAGGGAGAAACGGGAGCGCCGGGGAGGGGGGGTGGAAGGTGCGCAATCCGCTTCTCCTCACCACCCGTGGGGACCGCCTCACCTCAGCGGGGAGCACCGGGGAGGGAAAGGGGCGGGAAACGCGCAGGGAACGGGGGAGGGAAGAACACGAGCAGGGGACGGGGGGGAAGAACACCAACAAGGGACAGGGGGGGAGGAACACGAGCAGGGGACGGGGGGGGAGGAAGAACACGAGCAGGGGACGGGGGGGAGAACACGAGCAGGGGACAGGGAAGGGGGAAGATCACGAGCAGGGGACGGTGGAGAAGCACACGAGCAGGGGACAAGGGGGGGGGAAGAACACGTGCAGGGGACGGAGGGGGGAAGAAAACGAGCAGTGGACGGGGGGGGAAGAAAACGAGCAGGGGACGGGTGGGGGAAGAAAACAAGCAGGGGACGGGGGGAAGAACATGAGCAGGGGACGGGGGGGAAGAACATGAGCAGGGGACGGGGGGGAAGAAAACGAGCAGGGGACGGAGGGGGAAGAAAATGAGCAGAGGACGGTGACGGTAGAACACGAGCAGGGGACGGGGGGGGAAGAACACGAGCAGGGGACGGGGGGGAGGAACACGAGCAGGGGACTGGTAGGGGGGAGGAACACGTGCAGGGGACCGGGGGAGGAACACGCGCAGGGGACGGGGGGGAGGAACACACGCAGGGGACAGGGGGGGGAACACGCGTAGGGGATGGGGGGAGGAACACGAGCAGGGGACGGGGGGGGAGGAACATGAGCAGGGGACGGGTAGGGGGGGAGGAACACGTGCAGGAGACGGGGGGAGGAACACGCGCAGGGGACGGGGGGGGGAACACGTGCAGGGGACGGGGCGGGAGGAACACGCGCAGGGGACGGGGGGGAGGAACCGGGCAGCGCCGGGTCTCTCAGCTAGTATTACATATTTGCTAGTCACACACAGACTCTTGAGACTCTCATTTGCATTTTTTTTAGAGTTAGTTTAAAGTTTGAGTGTACAATTTGCACTATATATTTTTTTTAAAGTAAATACAGATACAAGTGCCCTATATATGTTCAAAGGATCTGTTCTTACATTTTAACCCACCTGGTACTCCAGCTTGTTTCTGTGCAAGAGATGTGATTGATTAATAAACATGCACACCACCCACCCTGTGTTTGAGCTAGGAGTGCACCCAATAAAAGGATATTTTCCCTCCCCTCTCCCCTTTGTGATTCCAAATGTAGGTCCTGCAGTAGCTGAGAGAAGAGGCTATTACAGAGCTCTGAGAACCTTCCAGTACATATGCCATATTTGGTTTTTATGTATGGAGTTGTGGGCAGTTCTATGACATCTGTTTGAAGCTGCAGGACCTAATTTGGAATAGAAATACAGCTCAACCCCCTTATAACGCTGTGCTTGGGGTCCAAAGAATCATATCGCGTTATAAGCAGATCGCGTTAGAAATAATGTACAATTGTATGCATTGTACAATAAAGTATTTAAGATACCAATAATCGTGTTGTAAAGTATTCATAGATACAAAAATTGGGAGCCGCGCTTGCATCGCGTTATAAGCGGATTCGCGTTGTAACGGGGTTGAGCTGTATATAGTAACAGCTGATTCAAGGAATATCTGGATAAATATATGGCAGTTGTAGCTGAAGAGAGAGACAGGCGGCAAGGCACAGAATGATTGCTTCCACCAGGATGTGAGAACATAGTGATTCCACCATGAGGGCTGAGAGACGTGTTAAGATCTGGAGAGATGAGGATCAGGATTTAACATCAAGATACCAAGGGGGTCTACATAAACATTTCTTTTTGTGTGCAAAGACAAGAATGCCGAGTTATGTTGTGCTGGAGTAATTTATAGAAAAACCAGGGCATTTAACAGCAAGCATGCATTGAAGTTTTTATTTTTCAGTGAGTACTGTTATCTCAACATTCTCCCCCTAGCACAGAAGATCCCTCTTCAATGAGGTGCAGTAAAGACTGCACCTCTCAGAAAAGGAGTCCCAGTGCTCTAAAAACCCCAAAGCCCTCCTTCCTATACCATTTTCTTAGCCATGCATTAATCTGCCATTCTCAGAAATGTATTATTCACAGCTCCGAGCTGGTTAGGATGCAGTGAGGGATGGTGGGAGAGCCGGAGGGGGTCAGGCCAGCTGCCCGCACTCTGCGATGACAATTCTTTTGCTGGATTTGCCACTCCTAGAACCAAAACTCTCCATTTGCACGGCCGCGTCGAAGCCGTCAATAATATAGCCAAACACCACGTTTTTATTGTTCAGCCTGAAATAGGAGAGGGATAAAGACATTAGAAGCAACGACACTGGTGGGAGGTAAAAGTGGTCCAAGGCTGGAAGTGTCTCCGTGCACTAAAAACAGGCGGAACAGTGACGAGAAGCCTATTGGTTGCAGTTCAAATGGTTTTTCTAGATATATTTAGTTGGGGACGGGGAATAAATAACCCAACAAAGTGCCTGTACAATTTTGTGTACCCCGTCAGTGCTATAATATTTGTTTCACATGTAGACGTGGCTGGTTCTGGCTACTCATCTGCCCTCAATAACATGTAAGTCCTGGTAGATGCAGGTACTGGGAGGCCCATCTTGGATTTACCCCTCCCTTCTGCAGCTTTCTTTATTGGCAGGAGTGGATGTGGGACTTGGTCTGTGCGTTGCCCAATCGTTGGTGCAGACCTTGTGCCCTCCCCTTCTGCCCTAAGGAAGAGACAAAACCTAAATTGTAGTGAGTCTGTGGGAGAGTTCTTCCCAGTTCCCTGACGACGACCGGTGCAGCGCAGGGGAGGTGAACACCGGAGCTGCACAGGAGGGGGTGGGAATGGAGCTGTGCAGGGGGAGGGGAGCGGAGAAAGAGAGAGGAATGATAGGGAAATTTTAATCCCGGGCAAAGCCGGGTCTCTCAGCTAGTCTATACTATAATTCTAAATTGGATTCCGTCTGTTTGTCCGAAGCATCAGAATCTCAGAAATGGCACCACGTAGCACAACAAAACTTTCACTGCACATTCTGCTGCGAATTTGTAGGTCAACGCAACTATTTTGAGCTTCCAATGTGACTCACCTCCCAAATTATGGACATTCAAATTTTCCCTGTCCAACAAATCTGTTAGAGCAGGAGCGGGGGGCGGGGCTAATAAGGGAGGGGCGTATCCTTGCCTGGATCGGGGCTGTGTGTATGGGTCTCTGCGTGTGTGATGTGAGATGTGGGGGGGTGAGATGTGCCAGCGGGGGGGTCAGATGTGCCAGCGGGGGGGTCAGATGTGCCAGCGGGGGGGGGGGGGGGGGGTGGGAGGGGGGAGATGTGCCAGCGGGGGGGGGGGGGGGGGAGGGGGAGATGTGCCAGCTAGCGGGGGGAGATGTGCCAGCTAGCAGGGGGAGATGTACCAGCAGGGGGGGAGGAGTGCCAGCTAGCGGGGGGAGATGAACCAGCCAGGGGGGTGGGGACATGTGCCGGCAGCAGGGGGAGATGTACCAACGGGGGAGGGCGGGGAGATGTGCCGGCAGCAAGGGGAAATGCCACAGCGGCGCGGGGAGATGTGCCGCCAGCAGGGGGGGAGGGCGGGGAGATGTTCCGGCAGCAGGGGGAGACACACACAGACAGAGACAAATCTCACCCGCACTACATCCAGCAGCGGGGAGGGGGGGGGGGGCCCGGGGAGATGTGCCGGCAGCGGGGGGGGACGACATTTATTCAATATTACATTCCCCTGGCGAAGCCGGGCACAATAGCTAGTTCTTATATAAAGAGAGAGGAGACACAAGAGAAGCACAGGGGGTGAAACCAAAAGCATTCACTGTGACTGATGCTTCTTACCGGCCTCTCAAAAAGGAAGTTTCTCAATATAACCCAAAACAACTGCAGTGTTTTAGTTTGGCTGTTTCCTAGGTCTAGAGCAGGAGTCCGCAAACTGGGGGGCGCGAGATTTTCTGGGGGGGGGAAGGGCAGTGTTCACAGAGGCCTTGCGCTCTTCCCGGCAACATTCAAATTAAATGCCGGGGGAGTGCGGGAGGCCTCTGTATAGTCCCTAACCTGCTCTCCGTAACCTTCTGGTGAAGCGTTGCCATGGCAACACGGCATCAAATGATGCAGCGGAGACACATGACGTTGCCATGGCGTCAGAAGCACCGGAGAAAAAGGGGGAGAGAGGGCATGCCAGCGGGGGGGGGAGGGGGGTAGAGAGAGCAAGCAGGGGGGAAAAGCAGGCAAAAAAGTTTGCGCACCACTGATCTAGAGCAATATTTTCAAACGTGGTTCCTAGGAATCCTTGGGTTCCCCCAGACACCCCGAAAGCGTTCTGTGCAATATTCAGGTCATTTGAAACTTGCACCAAATCCAGAAGAATTTACAATGCATCTGATCTCAGGCGCGCTATTAGAGAGGGTTGGGGTTCCTTACAATAGATCTGATCTCAGGCGCGCTATTAGAGAGGGTTGGGGTTCCTTACAATGCATCTGATCTCAGGCGCGCTATTAGAGAGGGTTGGGGTTCCTTACAATAGATCTGATCTCAGGCGCGCTATTAGAGAGGGTTGGGGTTCCTTACAATAGATCTGATCTCAGACGCGCTATTAGAGAGGGTTGGGGTTCCTTACAATGTATCTGATCTCAGACGCGCTATTACAGAGGGTTGGGGTACCTTACAATAGATCTGATCTCAGATGCGCTATTAGAGAGAGTTGGGGTTCCTTACAATAGATCTGATCTCAGACGCTCTATTAGAGAGGGTTGGGGTTCCTTACAATGTATCTGATCTCAGACGCGCTATTAGAGAGGGTTGGGATTCTTTATAATGCATCTGATCTCAGACGCGCTATTAGAGAGGGTTGGGGTTCCTTACAAGACATCTGATCTCAGACGCGCTATTAGAGAGGGTTGGGATTCCTTATAATGCATCTGATCTCAGACGCTCTATTAGAGAGAGTTGGGGTTCCTTACAATCCATCTGATATCAGACACGCTGTTAGAGAGGGGAGTTGGGGTTCCGCAGAATTTCACAATATAATTATAGGGTTCCTTAACCAAAAAAATTACAAAGTTAGAAACAACTGGTCTAGAGGAAGCTTCGTTCATTAAAGAGTCAGCCTTTGCTTTCAGAAAGGGGAATAGAAGTCCTAATGACAAAAGCAGAGAATAGCAGCCTGCTCTTACAGCCCAGTGCGAGAATGCAGGAAATATGGTAACAAAGCTCTTAGAAATAGGTGGGAAATTATAGTAATAAAAGAAACAAATACCAGGGTTGTCCATACCCACTTGGAGCCAACAACAGGTCAGGTTTTCAGTATCCCTTCTTCAGCATAGGTGGCTCAATCAGGGGTGCAGTCAAAAACTGCACCACCTGTGATGAAGCAGGGATATCCTGGAAACCTGATTTGTTGGGGGCCCTTGAGGACTCGAGTTGCCCACCCCTGGTCTACGCACACCGTGGCTTCAGAAACTCCCACAGACATCTGTGGCTGTGCAGGGGTTGGTGGCAGTGCCTGGGTCAGAAGGACAGAGACCCCATTCCCAGCGCCTGGCTGGTATTAACATTGCATGGTAACCGAGTCTATCCGTCTCCCTCTGCAGCTATATACACAGTAGCAGCCCTAGGAGAGGGACGAAGCTTGGGTTAAGACAGGGCAGCCCACGGAAACCAAAAAACAAATGTAAACGTGTCTGCTTCCTAATTGGTAGGCCACATAACAGACCACTGAAGAGAGGGATTTTTATACAGTGTGTAATACATCAGGTGATGCCTAATCCCCCCCCCCCCCCGTGTCAGCACCAACAGGGGAGAACACACTCACCATTCAGTTTTTGCAGTACAGATATAGAACTTAGACCCGTTTGTGTTTCGTCCCTCATTGGCCATCGAGAGGACTCCTAGGAGAAGACAATCAAGATAATTAGTTACATTGCTTCCAGTTAACGATCCATTGTATCTGAGACCAGGGGGGGAGGGCAGAGAGAGACCAGGGGGGGAGGGCAGAGAGAGACCAGGGGGGGAGGGCAGAGAGAGACCAGAGGGGGGCAGAGAGAGACTGGGGGGGCAGAAAGTCCCTCTCACATCTCCCCCAGTCCCTCTCACATCTCCCCCAGCCCCCTCTCACACATCCCCCAGTCCCCCTCTCATCTCCCCCAGCCCCTCACACCTCCCCCAGCTCCTCTCACACCTCCCCCAGCCCCTCTCACACCTCCCCCAGCCCCTCTCACACCTCCCCCAGCCCCTCTCACACCTCCCCCAGCCCCTCTCACACCTCTCCCAGTCCCTCTCACATCTCACTCAGTCCATCTCACATCTCCCCCAGCCACTCTCAAACCTCCCTCATATCTCTCCCTCCCCTCCTCCATGGCTCCCTGGCTGCACACAGGCGGGGGGAGATGGTTTGCAGCTGCAGAGCAATCACTTCAGTCAGAGCAGGATGTGAGGAGCTCTAGCTGCAGGCACCGGAAGTTTCGGGTCAGACAGCTGGATGGCGCACCTCCCCTGCAGTCCTGCTCTGCTCTGAAACATGTGATTCTACTGCCGGTTAATGCACCGGTTCTGCAAACTTGAAAAATTCCACGAACCGGTGCGAACTGGCTGAATCCCACCACTGCACACAGCTTATGCCTTCCCTGGAGGAGTTTATTAAAAATGAGATGTCATCTACTGTACATACTAAGAGTTACATGTGTGTAATTGTGGCACGGAGACACATGCAATGAGGCCAGATATGTGAGGTTTAGCAGGTAATAAGGATCTAATATCCATTTTAGGGGCAAGATGGTCATACTTGGTCTCGTTGCATCCATTATGACCGCCTGAATCTACTGATGTGACTCACGTGTGTCTAGGTCAGGGGTGGGGAACCTTTTTTCTGCCAAGGGCCATTTTGATATTTATAAAATCATTCGAGGGCCATCCAAAATTATCAACTTAAAAATTAGCCGCTGTATTTGGTGAAACATTTAATGAACTCACCACTAATGTGATGTCTGGAACTGCTTCTCTTTGGGTGACTGACTGACTCTTGGGTGGTGGGTGACTATGACTGACTGTGGGTTGGTGTCTGTGCACACGCAAATGCACACGCACACACACAGAAATCGGGCAGGGGGTAGGGAAATCAGACTCTCAGACCCACTCTCTCTCTCAGACCCTCAGACCCACTCTCTCTGTCAGACCCTCAGACCCACTCTCTCTCTCAGACCCACTCTCTCTGTCAGACCCTCAGACCCACTCTCTCTCTCAGACCCACTCTCTCTCTCAGACCCTCAGACCCACTCTCTCTCTCTTAGACCCACTCTCTCTCAGACCCTCAGACCCACTCTCTCTCTCTCTCAGACCCACTCTCTCTCTCAGACCCTCAGACCCACTCTCTCTCTCAGACCCTCAGACCCACTCTCTCTCTCAGACCCTCAGACCCACTCTCTCTCACAGACCCTCAGACCCACTCTCTCTCACAGACCCTCAGACCCACTCTCTCTCTCAGATCCTCAGACCCACTCTCTCTCAGACCCTCAGACCCACTCTCTCTCAGACCCTCAGACCCACTCTCTCTCAGACCCTCAGACCCACTCTCTCTCAGACCCTCAGATCCACTCTCCCTCAGACCCACTTTCTCTCAGACCCACTCTCTCTCAGACCCACTCTCTCGCTCAGGCTCTCAGACCCACTCACAGACTCTCAGACCCACTCACAGACTCTCAGACCCACTCTCTCACCTTCAGACCCACTCTCTCAGACTGTCAGACCCACTATCTCTCAGACTGTCAGACCCACTATCTCTCAGACTGTCAGACCCACTATCTCTCAGACTGTCAGACCCACTCTGTCAGACCCTCTCTCTCTCTGACACACTCTCTATCTCTCTCAGACCCTCTCTCTCTCAGACACACACTCTCCCTCTCCCTCTCCCTCTCAGACACACACTCTCCCTCTCCCTCTCAGACACACACTCTCCCTCTCTCCCTCAGACTCCCTCTCTCCCTCAGACACACACTCTCCCTCAGACACACACTCTCCCTCAGACACACACTCTCCCTCAGACACACACTCTCCCTCAGACACACACTCTCCCTCAGACACACACTCTCCCTCAGACACACACTCTCCCTCAGACACACACTCTCCCTCAGACACACACTCTCCCTCAGACACACACTCTCCCTCAGACCCACTCTCTCTCACAGACCCTCAGACCCACTCTCTCTCTCAGATCCTCAGACCCACTCTCTCTCAGACCCTCAGACCCACTCTCTCTCAGACCCTCAGACCCACTCTCTCTCAGACCCTCAGACCCACTCTCTCTCAGACCCTCAGATCCACTCTCCCTCAGACCCACTTTCTCTCAGACCCACTCTCTCTCAGACCCACTCTCTCGCTCAGGCTCTCAGACCCACTCACAGACTCTCAGACCCACTCACAGACTCTCAGACCCACTCTCTCACCTTCAGACCCACTCTCTCAGACTGTCAGACCCACTATCTCTCAGACTGTCAGACCCACTATCTCTCAGACTGTCAGACCCACTATCTCTCAGACTGTCAGACCCACTCTGTCAGACCCTCTCTCTCTCTGACACACTCTCTATCTCTCTCAGACCCTCTCTCTCTCAGACACACACTCTCCCTCTCCCTCTCCCTCTCAGACACACACTCTCCCTCTCCCTCTCAGACACACACTCTCCCTCTCTCCCTCAGACTCCCTCTCTCCCTCAGACTCCCTCTCTCCCTCAGACACACACTCTCCCTCAGACACACACTCTCCCTCAGACACACACTCTCCCTCAGACACACACTCTCCCTCAGACACACACTCTCCCTCAGACACACACTCTCCCTCAGACACACACTCTCCCTCAGACACACACTCTCCCTCAGACACACACTCTCCCTCAGACACACACTCTCCCTCAGACACACACTCTCCCTCAGACACACACTCTCCCTCAGACACACACTCTCCCTCAGACACACACTCTCCCTCAGACACACACTCTCCCTCAGACACACACTCTCCCTCAGACACACACTCTCCCTCAGACACACACTCTCCCTCAGACACACACTCTCCCTCAGACACACACTCTCCCTCAGACACACACTCTCCCTCAGACACACACTCTCCCTCAGACACACACTCTCCCTCAGACACACACTCTCCCTCAGACACACACTCTCCCTCAGACACACACTCTCCCTCAGACACACACTCTCCCTCAGACACACACTCTCCCTCAGACACACACTCTCCCTCAGACACACACTCTCCCTCAGACACACACTCTCCCTCAGACACACACTCTCCCTCAGACACACACTCTCCCTCAGACACACACTCTCCCTCAGACACACACTCTCCCTCAGACACACACTCTCCCTCAGACACACACTCTCCCTCAGACACACACTCTCCCTCAGACACACACTCTCCCTCAGACACACACTCTCCCTCAGACACACACTCTCCCTCAGACACACACTCTCCCTCAGACACACACTCTCCCTCAGACACACACTCTCCCTCAGACACACACTCTCCCTCAGACACACACTCTCCCTCAGACACACACTCTCCCTCAGACACACACTCTCCCTCAGACACACACTCTCCCTCAGACACACACTCTCCCTCAGACACACACTCTCCCTCAGACACACACTCTCCCTCAGACACACACTCTCCCTCAGACACACACTCTCCCTCAGACACACACTCTCCCTCAGACACACACTCTCCCTCAGACACACACTCTCCCTCAGACACACACTCTCCCTCAGACACACACTCTCCCTCAGACACACACTCTCCCTCAGACACACACTCTCCCTCAGACACACACTCTCCCTCAGACACACACTCTCCCTCAGACACACACTCTCCCTCAGACACACACTCTCCCTCAGACACACACTCTCCCTCAGACACACACTCTCCCTCAGACACACACTCTCCCTCAGACACACACTCTCCCTCAGACACACACTCTCCCTCAGACACACACTCTCCCTCAGACACACACTCTCCCTCAGACACACACTCTCCCTCAGACACACACTCTCCCTCAGACACACACTCTCCCTCAGACACACACTCTCCCTCAGACACACACTCTCCCTCAGACACACACTCTCCCTCAGACACACACTCTCCCTCAGACACACACTCTCCCTCAGACACACACTCTCCCTCAGACACACACTCTCCCTCAGACACACACTCTCCCTCAGACACACACTCTCCCTCAGACACACACTCTCCCTCAGACACACACTCTCCCTCAGACACACACTCTCCCTCAGACACACACTCTCCCTCAGACACACACTCTCCCTCAGACACACACTCTCCCTCAGACACACACTCTCCCTCAGACACACACTCTCCCTCAGACACACACTCTCCCTCAGACACACACTCTCCCTCAGACACACACTCTCCCTCAGACACACACTCTCCCTCAGACACACACTCTCCCTCAGACACACACTCTCCCTCAGACACACACTCTCCCTCAGACACACACTCTCCCTCAGACACACACTCTCCCTCAGACACACACTCTCCCTCAGACACACACTCTCCCTCAGACACACACTCTCCCTCAGACACACACTTTCCCTCAGGCACACACACACACACACACTCGCTCAGACACACACACACACTCGCTCAGACACACACTCTCCCTCAGACACACACTCTCCCTCAGACACACACTCTCCCTCAGACACACACTCTCCCTCAGACACAAACTCTCCCTCAGACACAAACTCTCCCTCAGACACAAACTCTCCCTCAGACACACACTTTCCCTCAGGCACACACTCGCTCAGGCACACACACACACACACACACACACTCGCTCAGACACACACACACACTCGCTCAGACACACTCGCTCAGACGTACACACACACTCTCTCTGACACACACAGGGGGAGGGAAATCTGATTGGGGGGGGGGGAATCGGAGCAGGTGCCCTCCGCAACTGCTTCTCGGTGTGGGGAGAAGAAGGATCGTGTAAGTGCGCAAGGGGGGGGGGGAGTCTGAGCAGTTGGGATCGGAGCAGGTGCCCTCCGCAACTGCTACCCGGTGTGGGGAGGAGGGCAGTGTAAGTGCACGTGGGGGGGAAGGGGCGGAGCAGGGGGAGATCGGAGCAGGTACCCTCCACAACTGCTGCCCGGTGTGGGGAGGAGGAGGAGAGGCGGTAGTGAGTTGTGTCTCTCCCACCGCAGACTCGTTCTTCTATCCCCCAAGCCTCTTATACCCCCTTCCCCCCCATCCCCCACTCCTCTTATACCTTCTCCCCCCCCGGAGCGCTGCTTACCCGCGCCGTCCTGGTGATACTCAGGTCCTTCATCACCTCAGGTGGCTGCTGCCACACACAGACAGTGACACACAAACACAGTGACCGTGACACAGACAGTGACACAAACACACACAGTGACAGTGAGACAGTGACACACACAGAGACAGTGACACACACACACAAAGTGAGAGTGACACACACACAGTGAGAGTGACACACACACAGTGAGAGTGACACACACACAGTGAGAGTGACACACACACAGTGAGAATGACACACACACACACACACACACACAGTGAGAGTGACACACACAGTGAGAGTGACACACACACATTGAGAGTGACACACACACAGTGAGAGTGACACACACACACACACACAGTGAGAGTGACACACACACACACAGTGAGAGTGACACACACACACAGTGAGAGTGACACACACACACACACAGTGAGAGTGACACACACACAGTGAGAGTGACACACACAGTGAGAGTGACACACACACACACACACACACACACAGTGAGAGTGACACACACACACACACACACACAGTGAGAGTGACACACACACAGTGAGAGTGACACACACACACAGTGAGTGACACACACACACACAGTGAGAGTGACACACACACACACACACACACAGTGAGAGTGACACACACACACAGTGAGAGTGACACACACACACACACATAGTGAGTGACACACACACACACACAGTGAATGACACACAAATAGTGAGTGACACACACACACAGTGAGAGTGACACACACACACATACACACAGTGAGAGTGACACACACACACACACAGTGAGAGTGACACACACACACACAGTGAGAGTGACACACACACACACACACACACACACACAGTGAGAGTGATAGACACACACACACACACACACACACACACAGTGAGAGTGACATACACACACAGTGAGAGAGACAGTGACACACACAGTGACAGTGACACACACACAGACACACACACAGACAGACACACACACACACACACACACACACACACACAGTGACATTGACACACACACACACACAGTGACATTGACACACACACACACACACACAGTGACATTGACACACACACACACACAGTGAAATTGACACACACACACACAGTGACATTGACACACACACAGTGACAGATACACACACACACACACACACACACACACACACACACAATAAGCCCACCTCTGTAAACACACACACACACACACACAGTGACACTGACACACACACAGTGACAGATACACACACAGTGACACACACACACACACACACACACACACACACACAATAAGCCCACCTCTGCAAACACACACAATAATAAGGCCTCTCCCCCCTTGGGGTGGGTAAGGTGCCTGGGAGGGGGTATGTGGGTTACCTGGGGCCCGTGGATGGGCTGCTGGAGCAGCATGGCCAGTGCAGCTGAGACTGGCAGGCCCGCGGAGCCCAAAGGGAGGGACAGAGGGGCGGAGCCTAGCCCGGCATTACTGGAGAGAAGGGAGGGGGCAGTGCTGTAGGAAGAGGCGGGCCAAAAAAAAAAATCTTGGCAGAGTGACAGCACGGGCAGCCAATCAGGAGAGGGGGAGTTTTTTTTAAAAAATAATGTTTTTTTTGTTTCAATGCTTCCAGGGGGCCGGACCAAATGATCTCGCGGGCCTTACACGGCTCGCGGGCCGGACGTTCCCCACCCCTGGCCTAGGTACTAGAGAAGGGAAGTCATGAGTGTGTTTATACATGAAGGCAACAAGCTTAAACGTTGTTTGGTAGAAGTTTTATACTCTGTCCTAACACCGTCAATCTCACAGCTGATTTACGACAGGGTTGGTCTTATGTTGTTTCAATGGGGAAAAATAGTACATAAAACATAGCAAGGTATTATGAAAATCAGATTTCAACAGAGGTGTGTTTTGGACCAAACACGTGTAACGGGTATTCCACCCCACCCAATCTCATATGTAATGTGGGTGAGTAGAACATGCAGTGTTACCGGTGTGGTGCGTATACCTGTCAGGCTCACAGGAGGTCTGAGCCTCCGCTAATGAGAGCCTGGGGTGAATCCTCTGGAACGAATCTTCCTTCAGCGCCTCCACCTATGTAGGACTCTAGGGAAATGTAGAATGACCCTAACATAGGAACCCACCCAGAAACCACATACACCAGTATTAGGGATAACAGGTTTACTGAATGAACAAACACGAATAAGGACAACTATTACATCATCTCTAGTATCATCACAACAGTATAACATCCCCACAGTGCCCACAGCCCAACCCTTGTCCCGTGGTCAGCGCTGCCACTATGTGTTAATAGAATGTTATGATCTGTTGGTGCACTTGTAGAGTACCTGCCGAGTGCTCCTGCACTCGGGCCTGCAACTACTTCTCAAAGGATCTGTCGACCTGGATCCCGTCTGATCCGGTGCTGTGAATCTTTGCTTGGGGTCCGCCAGGGGTGATCCCACCCGGGAGATAGTCTTTATCTTTGAACACCGACTTGAGCCCAAGTCGCCTTATGGGAACTGCAGCATCCGCTGATCCCTATCTAACCTTGGCACTACATGACAGGGTCCCTAACCTAGGGCCTGTCCCTGATGTACCGCAACCTGAGGTGACTTGTGGAAAACTCCTAGGGCCTGCGGGGTTAATAACCTGCCCCACTCCCTTATCTACCCAAGTCCCCAATCCTCCCTAACACTAGCTCCTAACTCACTAATCCTAACACTAACACGCCTGCAGCCGACACAGTTCTCACAGTCAGCCTGCAGACAGTAACACACGCTGCACACACACTGCACTCAGTACACGCAGCGTCACATACAACACTCAACACAGCAACCTGGAACCCGCAGCAAACACACTGCACACACTGTGCCTATTTGCCAGTGCGCACAGCACTACCCGCTGTGGCACTGCCAAACCTGCACCTTACATACACTAAGGGCGACCTCCCTATCTAGGGCCGTCCCTTATCAGTTACCCACTAACCTGGTGGGGAGTTGGGGCCTACCTGGAGGGTGAGGGTACCTATCAGGATGCAGGAGCTGCACTCACTCCCTGCACCCTTCCTTCCCCTTCAGCTCCGCTGCTCCAACTGACGTGACTCATGCAAAGCCCGGGAAAATGTATCTCTTTCCTCCAGGGCAGTCCTGCAGCCCTATTGGCTCCTATCAAGCACCTGGTGCCTGCCTCGCTATGCCTCATGGGAATTGTAGTCCCGAGGCCCCTACAATAACATTGAGGCCGCGTGCGTGCCTTCCCTCTGCCTACACAAACCTGTAATGGCCGCCGCAACCTCTCACTAACTTCCCCTACTCTCGCGCGACTCTCCTGCGCCTTCCCTGCCCTCACGCAACTGTTCCCTGGCTCTAGGGTTCTCCCTGCGCATGCGCGACTCTGCCCTGTCTCTCGCAGCCTCCCTGCGTATGCGCGAGCTAACTGGGACGCCGGGGACTCACTGCGCATGCGCGAGTTGAAGCGCAATGGCGGCGCCCTATCCGCCCGGCTCCGGGAGCGCCGGGAGCCCTGAGATGCGCGTGCGGCCTTGGCAACCGGCCGCACGCGTCCCCGGCAACCCCCGAGCCGGGACCTGACCGCCCTCTCCCCTGCCACTGCCGAACGGAGCCGCCATTGGACGCGGCGGCCCCCGCGATCGGCAGTCAGGTGAGGGGGGTGCGGTAGCGCTGGGGAGACCTGGCTACACACGTAAAGTTTCATTTCTGCACCAGTGACCTCTCTGGGAGAAAACCCTGACATATGGTAATGTAGTGTATAGGGTTTTCTGTTTTATCCGGTTATTTTAAGAAACAGTTCTGCATTTACTGTAATTGTATGTTCTTGTAATTCTTTTTCTGTAATGTAAGCACTGTATTTTTATATATATTAAAACATTTAATGAGTGATACTTTGTGCTCTGAATGAACTGTTGCATGCACTGGAGAGAGTATTTACATTTTCGGACATAGTGCATAGTTGTACTATAACAAACAGGGACCTGAGAACCTGGCAGATATATTAATTTACTTAATTCTTAGGTAGTGGCAGCGTATAGATATGATTGCAATTGAGTAAGGGGTAATATTAACTCATTGAAAGTACCTTGCACAGGAGAAGGGCGAGTTGGCTAGAGTAGCCGTGTGTATTAACCCTGGTTATATATCTAAGTCACGTGCTCACTTGTGTGCTGTTTGTGACAGGTGGTATAAGGGAACATATTTAGGGGAGATATTATCCATTTGAGGGACATTTGCGGAGGTGAAAAGTGGGATAGCTTGCGAGCTGTGTATTAACCCTTGTCTCGTGTGCAGGTCACGTGCTCACAGGTGTGGCGTACGTGACAGAGCGTGAGAAGTAGCTGTGGGGGATACACCATGTTTAATAAGAGTTCTGCAGGTTCCTATACAAGTCCGTGTCTTCGCTTTGTTAGGCCTCAGCCAGGATAAATGTACGCTCGCTCTCGAGCACCATGACGTCACGCGCTGAGCAAGCTGGAGCGATTCCTGGCCATTTGAAAAGGGGCTGTAGCGCGCGCGAGGGGGGCGTGGCCGTGACATCACAGAGCTGGTTTGCCCTCATTGGGCGAACCGCTCACGTGACCCGGCCATCGCACGACAAATACAAATTGTTTTGTCTCCTCAAGCAGCGCTCCTCTGAACTCGCATTACACAGCGCTTTCCTGCGCTTCCCCTTTACCCACTCCGCACCCTCAGTTACAGGCGGTGCTCTATAGGTTTTAAATGATAGGTGCTTCCTTTCTGAAATGAATAAAGGTTATATTTTAATGTATTAGTGGCTGAATGCAACAAGGAGGGAAACTTTCTCTTCTGTACGATATACAATTCCCTGTTTGCACCCCTTCAGCAAGTAATACATTTGACTAGCTGAGCAGGGACTTTTCTCTATATTACAGGTTGAGGATATCCCTGCTTCAGCACAGGTGGTTCAACTACCTGTGCTGAAGCAAGGATATCCTTATAACCTGACCTGTTGGTGGCCCCTGAAGACTGAAGTTGGCCGCCCCCACTCTACAGGCTCACCTAATCAAACCTACATGCA
This sequence comes from Ascaphus truei, assembly GCF_040206685.1. Taxonomy (NCBI): domain Eukaryota; kingdom Metazoa; phylum Chordata; class Amphibia; order Anura; family Ascaphidae; genus Ascaphus; species Ascaphus truei. Next base: position 5,365,527 of record NC_134490.1, on the reverse strand, counting down.
AATATCATCTGCACATAGACTACAGAGAGAATAGGATATTGTAGGTCTTCCATTACACTTATTAAATTGTCAGCTCTTCGGGTCAGTGACTCCCTAGCAACCTGTTCCCACTTATGTCTGAAACTTAATGAAAGACAATACTTTGTGGTTTTCCTTTTTGGGAAAGCCCTCACAATTCCCCCTGCCGTCATGTTGCTAACATTGGTTCATTTTGCTCCCAAACAGGAAGTCGGTGTTTGAATCCCGCAGCTCCCATGTACGGGCGGCCTGACAATGAAACGGGCGTACCTGCCCCCGTGTGCTTTATTGTGAAATTCTCATCTGGAAAGCGGCTGCCATATATGGATCTTCCGCCGGTGCCGTTGTTATTTGTGATATCGCCACCCTAAAAATGCAACAAAAAAAAGGATCCCTGATGTTAAAAGGTTACAATTATTTATTTTATTTATTTATAAAATGTTTTACCAGGAAGGAATACATTGAGAGTTACCGCTCATTTTCAAGTATGTCCTTGGCACAGAGTTATAATCACAACTACATGGTTACATTACGTGAGCAGAGTTATACATTATATACAAGACATTGCATGAACAGTTAAATATAATATATATTATAGGAGTATGTAACAGTTACAGACCAGATTAAAATGTGAGACAGCTTTAGTTTTGAAAGAACTTAGACTGGTGTCGGATGTGAGAGTCTCCAGTAGATTGTTCCAGTTTTGGGGTGCACGGTAAGAGAAGGAGGAGCGGCCGGATACTTTGTTGAGCCTTGGGACCATGAACACATTTTTGGAGTCAGATCTCAGATGATAAGAGCTGCATGTGGTTGGGGTGAGGAGCCTGTTCAGATAGACGGGTAGCTTGCCCAGAAAATATTTGAAGGTAAGAAAGGAAAGATGAACTTTGTGCCTAGACTATAGCAATCTAGTTCTTTGAGTATTTTGCACTGATGTGTGTTTGTAGTTGCATTGGAGAACAAAACGGCATATTGACTTGTAGAGGGTATCAAGTTTGCTAAGGTGGGTTTGGGGTTCCGAGCCATATACTATGTCCCCATAGTCTATCATTGGCATTAGCATCTACTGTGCGATGCACTTTCTGACCAGCAGACTTAGGAAGGTTTTTGTTCCTATAAAGTGCACCTAGTTTGGCAGAGGCTTTGGATGTCAGGGTATCAATGCGCAACCCAAATGTTAAATGGGAGTCTAACCATATGCCCAAGTAATTAAAACTAGTAACAGGAGTTAGGGTGGTATTAGCTTTGGTTCAGACCTTGAGTTCATTCATTGGAAGCTTTCAACATTTAGCCATGGTTGTCATGGGAGAGGGGGGTTGGCCCGGGATTAAAGGGGTTACACCCCATTTGGCCACTCCCTGCTCTCACTTGGGAAGCAAGGGGTTAACTGGACTGCGGTCCAGTAATGTGTTTTACCCTGCTTCCGAATCCAATTGTTTATTCCCCTGTAAAAATGTATTGTCCCATCCCAGTGTTTGCATCAACACATACACTGGGGTTGATGCGGGAGGGAAGGGGTTAATGTTAATTCAGTGATTATAGCCCTTTGTTCCCTTTTCCCACCTTTTCAGGCTCCAATTTGCAGCCTTCCGTAGGTCACCATTGAGGCTCCATGCATTCCAATGGCAGAAGTAGCAGTTTTGGACCTGTTTTCCAGCGACGACCAGCAGGTGGCGTCCGAGAGGAGGACCGGCAGTTTTCCATTGTAAGTCAATGGGGCCATTGACTTCAATGGGGATTCCTCGACGCCGACCTCCAGGAACAGGTTGGCAGCCATCCAAACCGCAAAACCGCAGAAGCGGATACAATGTCTTTGAAAAGAGCTTTATCACTTGGTTCAAGTTCAACGACAACTGGCGTGGGAATCTTAGGTTCTAGGGCACCCAGAAATAAAATTCTTTTTGCCCATAGCCCCTAGGAACCCCCACACACGACCCCCATCGGGTCCGGGAATGAGGGACCCCCGTAAAGGGTCGTACTCATGAACAAGGGTCCCGCCATTGACTTTAATGGCGGAGCGGAGGTCCAATTGAATCCAAGGGCGGCGCTCGCCCATGCATTGTTTATGGCGGCGCCGGCCATTGATTCCAATGGGAGAAAACCGCGTGGCGTGAAAACGGCTAAGTCCGAAATTGTGAAAAGGGTAAGTCCATATCTCCGGTTCTGGAAGGACCAGAGGGCTGGGATTTGGGTGGCATGTAGCCAAGGTTCCGGCTTGAATGCATGTCCATTTCCAGCCCTCTCCGAACAACTAGACGGAGTGTGGGCAAATGTAAAGATTTGTGTTTTTTTCCATAGACTCCAGTGGCGGAGCTTCCCCCATTGAAAGTCTATGGTGGCGAAGACCATTGACTTCAACGGTGGAGCGCCCCATTGAAGCCTATGGCGGCGGAGCCCGTTGATTTCAATGGGGAAAGAGTGAAAGGCAGAGATTCATTTTTAAAGGGAAGAATCCTGTATTTTAAAAGTGTTTTAACTTGCATTTGTGTATCTCCGGTTCTGGGGGTCGCAGCGGGCTGAAACTTGGCCACAATGAGGAGTCACTTCCGGCAGGAAAAACTGGCTAGTACCAGCCCACTGGGCCCAACAGAACCGCTTATTTTAATATGTGAAGATCTTAAACTGTGAATGGTATTTTGGGTCTGATATGAGAACGCAGAGCCCATTGCTATGGTAATAGGTCAGGAGGGCAGACAAATTGGCTAGCATAAGCCCTCTGATCAAAGGTTGACCGCTCGGATTGTATTCAGTTGGGCGGAGGAATAAAGGGCCTGAGTGGTCTGTAAGTGTCATAATTCACACTTGCAGATAAGGGAGATTCTACTTCAAAGGAATCTGCTAGCCAGCCAGGCGCCCCAAGGTTAAGGGATAGGACTGAAATTGTATATAAACGAGGCTCAGCCTACACCCATTGTCTTTGTGTCATTTCGAGATTGCTGCATGAATTGCTAATCAAGATTCCTGATTATTTCATCATTCCAATCATAAGTAAGTGTATATTTTGTCTGTTATTTGTATATCTTGTGTGTTCACTTTTTCAAGGAATAAACTATATTTATTTATATCTTAGTCGTGTTCAGTTGAACCCAGGTATTTTGGTGTATATTATAGCTTGTCATAAGTTACCGTGACAATGGTCCCAAATACTATTGTTACAGTCTTGTCAGTTTTCAAAAACAGTTTTGGGAAATCCAATTTTCAAGTCTCAAAGTCATATTGAAGTACGTGTCCATTTCGGAGAGGCTAGGGCTGTGTGCATATAAGATTGTGTCATCCGCATACGTGTGTATTGAAGCTGTAGGAAGATCATTGATGATATGAGAAGAGTAGGGGCCCCAGAATAGAGCCTTGTGGGACACCACAGGTGATATCCAAGAGGTTGGAATTAGAGCCTGAGATAGACATGGATCTACCTGACAGGCAGGAATTAAACCAGTTTAAAGCATGCTTCCCTATTCCAGAGCACTGGAGTTTGTTTAGCAAGAAAACATGATCAACAGTATCAAAAGCCTTTGCAAAATCTAGGAATATTGCACCAGTGAGTTGTACCAGTTTCATGCCACACTGGATCTCATTGCAAACTTTTAGGAGGGTAGTTACCGTGGAGTCTTTGCGGTGAAAGCCAGATTGGAATTGGCTAGGGAAAGTTGTCTTGGTACAGTAATCGTTTAACTGAATTTACTACACAATTCAAAATGTATTAATTGGTATGTTTCTGAGCTGAATTTCTTCCATCGATTGCTACAGAACTTTAAATTGAATCAGTATGTCTGTGAGAGTTGATTAGGCAAACCCCTCCCTTAATTGTTAGTCAAGTGGCTGTGTTTTAGAGTACTTTAGACCATCCATCTAGGCTGTGTGTCCCATCTTAAGTGTCACATCTAAAGTGTCTGGCAGAGTTAATTTTGGAGTTGAAATTGGAGGTGAAGATTTGAGGAGATCGGGACTCTGCACAACAACAACTTTGCCACTGTGAGAAATGTACTTTCCAAAAGCTGTGATTCTTTGTACTCTTTCTATCCCTCAGTACCTGGGAAGTCTCTCCTCCTGCATCTCACTATGCCCTCCCTACACTGCTTTTTCTGTTTACTGTTTCCTCACTCCTTTTGTGAACGTCTCTGTTCTCTCGAACTTCCCCACTCCCCACTGCACCATTATTTATACCTCTCTCCCAACAACTTCTTTACCCCCCAATAAAAAACACCCACACAAATCCTCTATTCGCACCCTCTATCTACTCCTTCCTGCTGCTGGGGATCTGCCCTAAGCCTGAAGCCAGACATACACACCTGATTTCACCCACGCCTCACTGTCATCTCTTCCCCTGTAAAGTGTGTTAACCCTCTCATTTTAATACTGACTAACCTTAAAGCTTGCCCCACAAATCAAGCATCCTAACAGCCTGCACTCCTGGCTATTCTCCCACAGTCAGTCACTCCTACCACCCATTGTGACCGAGCACTGCCATCTACAGCACTTATTCCCTCACCTGCTGTCTCTGTAAATTCCCCATCAATCCTCTTAGATTGTAAGCTCTTCGGGGCAGGGATTTCCTTTCCTATTGTCTGATTTTGCTGCACTTATTGTATTATTATAATTCCCTGTACTGTATTCTTGGTGAAGCGCTGACTACACTTTTTGCGCTATATAAATAAAGACATACAATACAACTGGGAGTGAACACATTTTTCCATGACTTTGGATAGTATTGGGAGAAGAGAGAGTGGCCTGTGGTTTGAGACAGTATTTTTGTCCCTACTTTTGAAGATTGGGACAACTCTGACAGTTTTCCAGGTTTTAGGGATATGTCCTGCAGACGGAATACAGTTGATTAAGGAAGCAATTGGTTTGGCAATGACTGGGGCACCAAGTCTTCGGAACTTATATTGCAGTAAATCAGGTCCACATTGGCTGCTTAGTTTTAATTTGAGGAGCGCTTCAGATACCGGGACAAATTGAAAATTGTGAGCAGTGTTGGGAGAGAGTGGGGTATAGGGGTACTCTTAGAATGAGGTTCATGTTTGTGGTTTGGGTTGCGTTTTACTATTAACTTAGTACCACACCCCACAAAGTAATCATTGAATGCGTTTGCAATGTCAGTGGGATTTATCAGAGTAATATCCCCCTTTGTGATATTACTTGGTTGTTGATGGTTAGAAGGCTGGAATATGTTGTTGATGACCTTCCAGAAGTTAGCTGGGTTTGATATATTCTGATGAAGATTGTCAGAGTAATATTGTGCTTTTGCGTGCCTTGTGTGCCTTGTGCACATATTCCGCAGGCATCAGTAGTTATTAAGATCCTTGGTAGTGCCAGTTACTTTGTAGCTTTTCCACAAGGCATTCCTAAGATGGTAGAGTGCTATAAGTACGGTTGTAACCCACGGAAGGTGGGCCCCCCGTACCCTTATTCTGCGTAGTGGAGCATGGGTATCACAGAGTTTTAAGAAGTCGGATTGGAAATATTCGAAGGCATAGTCGAGTAGATATCACAAGCCGCAGCACGTCTGCACACGACCAGTCCTGTTACTAGATGTACAAGGATACGTTTATACAGCTAGAAAGGATTTTATTTTCACATTTCTTCTCTACAAAGCTGCATGAAAGACGAACCATCCCTAATGTCATAATAATGGAAATACTCCTTTAATATAGAATTCTATTGTGAAATATTTTGGGCCAAATCAATACAGAGATAAGGCCTGGGACATAGTAAAGAATTTGGTGCTGCTGCTCGCTGTTGCTTGCTGCCGCTCGCTCTACCAGGAGCTTTTTGCTGTCCTGGCAGAGGAGACAGCAAGCGCGCTTGGGAGGCGGGTATCACTGTGTGTGTTTCACTTGGTAGCTGTCTGTGTGTGTGTCATTGGGTAACTGTGTGTGTCACTTTGAAGTGGTCTGTGTGTTTGTGTGTAACTGGGGAACGTGTGTGTGTGTGTGTGTGTGTGTGTGTGTGTGTGTGTGTGTGTGTGTGTGTGTGTGTGTGTGTGTGTGTGTGTGTGTGTGTGTGTGTGTGTGTGTGTGTGTGTGTGTGTGTGTGTGTGTGTGTATTATATAATATTTTAAAAATTAAAAAAAAAGACATGTTGTGAGAATAAATTATTTATTTACATTGTGCAACTTTGACAAATATATTCATACACATACACACACACACACACACATACATAAATCACACACCCAGTGACACACACATACAGTGACACACACACACACACAGTGACACAGTGACACACACACACAGTGACACACACACACACAGTGACACACATACATAAATCACACACCCAGTGACACACACATACAGTGACACACACACACAGTGACACACACACACACAGTGACACACACACAGTGACACACACACACACACACACACAGTGACACACACACACAGTGACACACACACACACAGTGACACACACACACACACAGTGGCACACACACACACACACACACAGTGACACACACACACAAACACAGTGACACACACACACAAACACAGTGACACACACACACAGTGACACACACAGTGACACACACACAGTGACACACACCTCTGTGCGGCCTCTACTCTGTCTGGTCTGGTGGCTCTGCTATCTCACCGACACAGTAGGTAAAATGCCGTCTGCAGCCCCATTGGATGGGAGTGGTCACGTGACCGCTCCTCCGCTCCCCCAAGCGGCAAAATTTCAAACTTGCCTGTCTCTTCTGATTTTCTCAGCCTCCGCACGCATCAGCACGCATGCGGAGGGAGAAACTATAGCCGCGCTGATTACAGATGCAGGGTCTTTGTGCATCTGTTCAGCGCAGCTCAGCCCACCTCAGCGACGCTGATTCCACTATGTCCTAGGCCTAAGACTTCACACGGGTAATGCGGTCGCCTGTATATTTGCATAAAACCAATGACTATCGTATATTTAAGCGCCCAGCGCTACACGTTCTCTGCTGGGGATGGGGACGCAGCGGGATCGTGCATCCAATACTAAGCGTATGCAGAATGTTACCTGCAATTCAGAAAGCTTTTAAACACGTTACTAGCAACGTACCCTACTATGTGATGTGGCACTTACAGTAAAAGGGGAAAGTGTTCAGTTTTTGCTGCTGCTGCTTGTTGTAATAACAGTGAGACTAAGATCTATCTGTGATAAAACCATACAGCAGCTCAGGTTTTCAGGATATCCCTGCTTCAGCACAGTTGGCTCAATAAGCAGCTCGGTCTTTGACTGAGCTACCGTGCTGAAGCTGGGATATCCTGAAAACCTGACCTGTTGATGACCCTTGAGGACTTACAAGGAAGTCACCGATAGGAGAGAGAACAATCAGACTTACCTCGCACATGAAGCCAGGTATGATCCGGTAAATAGTTGACCCTTTGTAACCGAAACCCTTCTCGCCAGTGCACAGGGCGCGGAAATTCTCTGCAGAGAAGAGGGCGTTCAGAAAGTTAAAAAAGGCCAATTGAACTATGAACTGGTGCATATTAACCTTAGATTGTAAGCTCCCCGGGCCAGGGAGTTTATCTTTGCTGCACTTATAGTATTATACTACCCCGTATTGGCGCTCTTACAAAGTGCTGCGACACTGTGGGCACTATATAAATAAAAATATACATCCACATTGCTGGGCTGTAGGCAATGCAGGGGTTAATGGGCAGGGCTAAATAACAAACCCGGTTAAGATTAAATCAGAAGGATTACACATTTTCCTCTTAAAGACACTGTCTTCTAAACTGGTTTTTAGAATGACCTGGTTCGTCGTCTTTGGGCCATTTATCACTTCTGATTAATACAGTTTATCATCAGATTGCTCATCAAGCGCCAACATATGCTGCAGCGCAGTACAATGGGGGTACAGAGTTATGTACAGGCAGTCCTCGTTTTACAACGCTTCGCTTTACAACGAATGGCTTATCCAACGCTATGCAATGCATACCCATGTTCATTTTTACAACTCCAAAACGGCTTATCCAACGCTCTTACGACGCTTTGCAACGTTGTTTATGTGTATATAATATATTATTATATTTATACTATATAATATATATTATTATATTTTATATTATATATATAATACAGTATATAAACTATATAATTTATGTGTGTGCTGCGTATCTTATTGCCTGCATAAAATATTTTGTGTATTTTAGCATTAAAAATGTCTTCAGGAACGGAACCTTTCATTTAAACAGTGTTCCTGTGGGAAACCGTGTTTCACTTTAAGATGTTTCGCTATCCATCGCCATTTCGAGTAACGCATTGTGTCGGATAACCGAGGACTGCCTGTATATTACATAAACAGGTTGACCTCCCAAATCAGGAGAAAAGCACAAACCGACACCGGAGGCGATGAGGCCTCGCTCCTCAGAGCTTTCACTCTACAGGGAATAAGGGCAATGTTGAAACAAAATGTAAAGTGGCCGCTCATTGTGGGGATTGAGTATGTCTCAGGGCGGAGTCTACATACTGTGCTATATGAATGCACACACAGATGTCTAACACCTTCAAATGCACAATGTAATTATTCCCTATATACCAATAGGGACCACATAGTATCTGCACTCAAACTTATAGTAATGCAACTGCCTCTTACAATTCTACGATGAAAACGTTGTATGGTGCTCTAAAGAATACAGCAAACACTGCACGTGTCTTGATTGTAGAAAAGTGGATTAACCCAATAAAGGATATACATATGAAATGTCCAGAAGATGCATGTAAACACTACAATCCCACAATGCACGGTAGTAAGGATATTTGAGTAGTAAGCATCTACAGTATATGAAAGGAACAATCATGATAAATGAAGTCCAGAACTATCCTGGAGAGACTCACATGGGAAGGTGTCCACGATGAAAAGTGGGTCCTCAGGTGTCCAGGTGTCCACGGGTTAACTGTGCCTCCGCCTGTTGAAGAGCAAATGTAGCAAAGGAGGGGAGAAAACGGAGCACTAGATCCACAAGGCTATGCCAAAAAATGCAAGGATGCGTTCCCACAGTGCAGGCTTATTTAATGGGTCAGATACAAAAAAGATACACACCAACGCGTTTCGGACTATAACAAGTCCTTTCTCAAGGTGAATAAAATACTTACCCCCCTGGAGTGTTATTTATATGAATTACCTGCACCTCTGTGCCAATCGCGGCACTTCCGCATTGATCACGTGATCGGAGCATCAAGCGTCATCGCGTGGTGGTGCGTCATCTCACGCATGGGGTATCTCACTTGGACATACACAGGACCTAGTCAGGGAACGAGTGAAGCATGAAGGCGTGTCCACAAGTGCCCTGAACTGTGTCACATGCCTTGTCCAATGTGAGAGTCTTAACGCGTCACACCCATTGCCGCGATTGGCACAGAGGTGCAGGTAATTCATATAAATAACACTCCAGGGGGGTAAGTATTTTATTCACCTTGAGAAAGGACTTGTTATAGTCCGAAACGCGTTGGTGTGTATCTTTTTTGTATCTGACCCATTAAATAAGCCTGCACTGTGGGAACGCATCCTTGCATTTTTTGGCATAGCCTTGTGGATCTAGTGCTCCGTTTTCTCCCCTCCTTTGCTACATTTGCTCTTACAATTCTACACCTACGCACACCATTGTTATACACTCCCACTCCATACACACCTTTTTGTAAAACGCTGTATACACTGTGGGTGCTTTATAAATTTATATTTACATACATACACACACACATACACACACACTCTTACATCACAAACATTCAGGGACCATTAAACACCTCAAGTCATAAATCGCATACTGCACAGCGGGGGAGGGATAGGCTTCAGTCAGATACATTCCAGGATGCGCTGTTTTTAAGAAAAACCCTTTCTTGCTATATCCATTGTAACACCGCCGGAAGAAGATGTCAGTGTATCTCGAAAGCTCGCACAAATAAAAGAATTTCGTTAGCCACAGAACGGTATCGTCTATTTGTTTTTGATTAATAAGCTCGGCTAACACGAGAGGAGAGAGAAGAGAGAGACACATACTGACAGATATACTATCTGATATACCCGGCGTTGCCCGGGACGTAAATCCGTAATACTGTAGGTAGTATTATTTATAAATAGGGGAACAATAGGATGACTATTTGGTGGAAAGGTTGTATAATAATGTTGAAAAGAAACATGGAAGAAAATGTAATACGATGTTGTTTAAAAATGGTTTATTGTAAACACACCACAGTACAATGTATATTTTGGCGACATAAATGATATAAAAATGTGAGGTGTGTGTCCCGAGAGGGTGTGAGGCGTCGGGTGCCTGGTGAGTGCGGGCGGTGGCTGGTCAGTGATGTCGGTGCGTAGGGGTATGAGTGCGGCGGGTGGTTGTGAGGTGGGAGGCGCCGGGTGGGTGGTGAGTGGGTGCGGCGGCTGGTAGTGATGTCGCTGCGTAGAGGCGGCAGGTGTGTGGTGGGTGGGTGAGAGGCGGCGGGTGTCTGAGTGCGGGCGGCGGCTGTGGGGCGCAGGGTTGTGAGGTGGCTGGTGGCTGAAAGGCAGAGGCGGCGGGAGTGCGGGCGGCAGTAGGTGAAAGGCAGAGGCGGGAGTGAGGCGAATGAGTGAAAGTGGCAATGTCCAGAAGTCAGGGAGCGCAGACACCAGGATGAACATATGAGGAGAAAAAACAATAACACAAATGATAGTGCAATCCTGTAGGGTAAAAAAACATTCTAACTGGGAATGGGGACATGCACAGTGGTTAGAAACAAAATATAGACAGATAGCCACTGCTATAGTCCTATGGGGTAAGAGGCTGGAATATGATCAGGTATACACATGACACAGTAGTTGAAATCAAGAATGGCCACACAAATGTAGAAAATGATAAAAAAAAAGGGTTTAGTAAACTGACATCAGGAGGCACACGGATGCAGTGGGAACTTACAATCAAGCCCCAGAAATCGGGCAATGGAAATAGAGCTTAGTCTGTGACCGTTCTGGGAGAGATAACCTGTATGCGTAGCAACTGCTGCAGGGGGGTCAGGCAGCGCCGACGCTTCCTCCACTGTCAGGCTCCGCAGGACTTCCGGGTTAGATTCTCTCCACCAGTATTCGACACCACGTGACTGCGTCACACTGCGGGCAAAGCAAGCTGCTATAAAACAGGAACCAGAGACTCAACGCAAGTAGACTTCTGCGTTTCGCTAACCGCTTCCTCAGGAGTCTGTGGTGCCTGTTAGTGGCTGGCCTGCTTGATATACAGAGGCACAGCCAATCGGGAGTCAAGTGTGATGTCATCCTTCCAATCATCTGCCTGCATCATTTCCACCAATGGTGGTATGGATTGCTCGATTCTGCACCTATCATCCTTCAGAGGGGCGGGACTAATGTCCGTGGGCAACATAAACACTAACAACAATTTTAATGGGTGAAAAAACAGATATGTGTTCCCCTAAACTCTGGGGAACAGGCAGCAATAAAAAGCATTAAAAACCTTTAAAGAACTGGCAGGATTCAAAGACATTTAAAGGGTTAATTCCAACAGCATAGGCTTAAGTGCCAACTTGAAGGGGAAGTTTAAAACCTATCATGCTCCAAAGGTCAGAGCTTACGTACGTCATAATTATGCATACATAATAATAATTTTAATAAAACACATAATGCAAGTGTAGCCAGGTCTCCCCAGCCTGTCAGTACCCCCCTCACCTAGCTGCCGATCGCGGGTGCCGCCGAGTTCAATGGCGGCCCCGTCGGCGTATCGCAGGGGTGAGGGCGGTCAGGCTCCTGCTCGGGGGTTGCCGGGGACGCGTGCGGCCGGTTGCCAAGGCCGCGATCGCGTCGCTGGGCTCCCGGCGCTCCCGAAGCAGGTCTGTGAGGCCGCCGCCATTACATAGCCACTCGCGCATGCGCAGTGATCGCGCAGGCGCGGAAGGGTCCCTGGAGCTAGGGAGATGTCGCGCGAGTGTAGGGAAAGTGCAGGAAGGGTTGACACGGCCCCAATGTTATTATAGGTGCCCCGGGACTACAATTCCCATAGTGCCTAGTGAGGGAGGCACCAGGTGCCTCATAGGAGCCAACAGGGCTGCAGGACTGCCCTGGACAGAATTGGATACATTTCGCGGGCAGAGAGCACGCTTGTCAGTCAGAGACCGGAGCAGCCCAGGGAAGGAGGTAGGGTACAGGAGTCGGGGACTCCCTGTACTAGGCCAGCACCCCCAGGGCCCGAGATAGCTCAGCTCCCCAGTAAGGTGAGTGTTGCCAGGGGCAGCCCTCAGGTTAGGGACCCTGCCACTTACATTAGTGGGAGCTAGGAAAGGAAGGTTACAAAGAGTTGGAGTCAGGGAGCGGTGAGGGAAGGAAGGGTGCGGGGAGCGAGTGCAGCTCCTGCCCCATATAGGTACCTACACCCCAGGTAGGCCCCAACTCCCCACTAGTTTAGTGGGTAAGTGCTTAGGGAGGCCCAAGATAGGGACGCTGCCCTTAGTATAGAGTGTTGTCAGAGTCACGGCTGTTAGTGCTGTGAGGTCTGACAGGCAGGCACCTTGTTGCGCAGCACGTTGGCTGCAAGCATTTAGTGAGGCTGAAGGGCCTTGGGTAGTTAGGGGACTGGGACAGGTCGTAACCCCAGCAGGCCCATAGGAGTTCCACAAGCTACTACAGGTTGGTGTACTACAGGGACAGGCCCTAGGTTAGGGTTCCTGTCACGTTAGTACCACTTAGATAGATAGGGACACAGCGGCTGCTGCTGTTCCTGTGGACGCGGTTGGACCCACGTTGGGGTCCACAGAGACAATTCCAGAGTGGGACCGCCCTGGCGGTCCGCACGTGCCGGAGTTCGGTTGGAGGATCAGACGGATGCATCACACGTCTGACCCTTTGTGAAGATTGCTGACCCGAGTACCGGAGTGCTCGGCAGGTACCATACAGTCATAAGTGCACCACCGGGCCCTTAGTGTAACTGTGACTGCGCAGTCACCCACGTTCTCTCCAAGAGTGCGGGACATTGGGTGGGATTCTCGGGACACTGGGTGGGATCACCTGGTGTTGGGGAAGCGTCCTGCGCGACGCCGTAGGTGTCTCCTCTAGAGAGGGACACAGGTTATATAAAGGTATTGCGTGATATGTTATATTACTTGTTAGTAAAGTCACTCGTTAATATATATATTCCCGTGTATGTGATTATTGTATTGTCCTGCGAGGAACCACTCCCCCTCTGGTGGGAGCCATCGCAGGTGGAGGCGCTGAATTGATTAAGTGGTTACCCCTAGTATAATTGCCCCAGGTTCCCCGTGGCGGAAGCTCAGCCCTCCTGCGGGCCAACAGGTAATGCACCACACCTATGGTAACACCGTATGTTCCTTGCACCCACATCAGATCTGCGATTGGGGGGGGGGGAATACCCGTTACACAAGATCACTCAAAAGAGAGTAATAAGGAACACACTGCATGAAAAAATGGTCATTAAAAGGCTAGAGGAGTTAAAGGCCAGCAACAGTTAAAAGTTAAACATGGGGAAAAAAAGTTAAACTAGGGGAAAAAAAGGGGGGTGGCAGTATGGACAAGGGGCGTGGTGACATAATATCATATATAACTATATATAATGGACATAATTCAACAAATGAAATAGCCAGAAAATGACATTGTATAATAACATTTCATAAAAAACATGTTCCTATAAAAAAGCAGCAATATCAATATCGATGTTGAGACCATCAGGTTCTAAAGTTTTTAATTTGAAGATCCAATAGCTCTCACGCTGAATTAATCTCTTATCCCCATCCCCTCCTCTCCAATGGGGGTCCACACATTCGATAGCTCTATATGTGAGACCTGCAGGTTTACCATTGTGTGCTTGCAAGAAATGTTTGGGCACGCTATGTGTTAGTAACTTCCTTTTAATATTTCCTACATGTTCTAGGATGCGTGTCCTAAGTGGTCTTATTGTCTTACCTACATATTGGAGGCCACAAGGGCACTCCAATAAGTATACAGCGATATTGGTCCTACAATTAGCAAATTGTTTCATTCTGAAGACCTCACCAGTTATGTTGGATTTGAAATCTAATTTGCTCCTTGAAGCAAACGAGCAAGCCTTACAATTAATACATTTAAAAAATCCTTTTGGTTTTGTTAACCACCCCTCTTGTTTTTCTGTTTTAAAGGCGCTTGGTGCTAGTTGGTTTTTTAAATTGGGAGCTCTTTTGAAAATTATCCTAGGTCTCTCTTCTAATGTACTGCCTAACACTGGGTCATCTTTTAGAATATGCCAATATTTGTTGATGATTCCTTTAATTTCTGCAGCCTTCCTATTATAAGGTGTAATAAAAGCTGTTTGGAAACTTGTCTCATTCTGTTGTCTTAATTTTGGTTGCAGAAGAGAGGCACGTTCAATTTAATTGGTTTTTCGCATTGCTTCCTTTACAGTTGATGTATTGTACTTTCTATCTAAAAACTTTTTTTGTATGATACTCGATTGACTCTGAAAATCTGCTTCCTTGCTGCAGTTACGCCTAATGCGTTTCAACTGTCCAAAAGGTATATTTCCTAACCAGCCTGGATGGTGACAGCTGGATTGTAGGACATAATTGTTGGAATCAACAGGTTTAAAAAAAGTTTTGGTATTCAGTTGGTCATTCTCAATAAAAATCAATAGATCTAAGAACTCGACTTGGACTGGGCTGTACTTGCTAGTAAAGCGAAGATTAAAGGGGTTTACATCTAAGTATTTTAAAAAGCAATTCAAGGATGTCTCATCCCCTCGCCAAATGAAAAAAATGTCATCGATATATCTATGCCAGAGGACCAGGTTCGCGCCAAATGGGTTTTGGGACCAAATGTAATCTAGTTCCCAGACACCCATAAACAAGTTTGCGTAGCTTGCGGCGAACCTGGTCCCCATGGCAGTCCCACATTTTTGAACATAGAACTCATCTTTAAAAGCGAAATAGTTGTGTTCTAGAATAAAAATTATACTGTCCACTATAAAATCAACTTGGTCTGGCAATAATTCTTGGTCCCCCATTAGGGTTCTCCGTATGGCACCTACACCTTGATTATGATTTATTGAAGTATATAGTGATGTGACATCTGTAGTCACTAAAAAACAACCTTTTTCCCATTTTGTTTTATTAAGGATTTCTAAGACCTGCATGGTGTCTCTTAAATAAGATCGGATCTTCGTGACGTATTTTATTAAAAAGACATCAATATATTCTGACAGGTTCTCTGTTATAGACCCAATCCCGGAAATTATAGGTCTCCCGGGTGGTTCCTGTAAATTTTTATGAATCTTCGGGAGAAAATAAAACACCGGTATTATTGGTTTTGTAACACTCAGATATAAAAATTCCCTTTCATTCAAAATTTCTTTTTGTTTCCCCTTTAATAGATGTGCTGCTAGGGCTTCTAGAAACTTTTTTTTAGGGTCTCTTGTGAGTTGCTCATAGGTTGTTGTATCACTTAAAATCCTTGTGGCCTCTTTAATGTAATAACTTTTGTCCATTATGACCACACCTCCCCCCTTGTCAGCTTGCTTTATGATGATCCTATCATCTTCCATTAGTTGTTTGAACGCTGTACGTTCTGCAGGGCTTAAATTGTTCCGAAAAGGCTTATCATCTTTCAATTTATTAAAACTTTTTAAAACTAAATGGTAGAATGTATCTAAATACGGGCCTTTACTAAAACTGGGGTAAAATGTTGATTTCCTCTTTAGAGAAGTGTGTTTAAAATGAGGACTTATCTCACTTTCATTTCCTACATTAAAAGGTTGATTGGTCAAATCTTTCTCATTAGGTAGCAGGGTACTATTTTTTAACAGAAAAAATCTTTTCAATGCCAGTTTCCGCAAATACTTATTAGCATCTAAAAATAGCTCGAAGCTATTGGGTCCTATAGTTGGAGTGAAATTGAGCCCTTTTTTTAAAATGGAATATTGTGCTGGGGTTAAAACTACGGTGCTCAGATTAAAAATACTGCTCAGTGGATCGTTGGTTTCGACCTTTTTACTCCTTCTTCCTCTCTTTCCCCTAGGCTTCTTTTCCTTTGGGGTTTTGGTGTCTTGTGTTCCCAACTATGATTCTCCAGTGCTGTGAACCTGTTCGGGTCTTCCCATCTGCTGTGATGGGGGACACTGTCTAAAAAATGGGAGCTTGTGGTCTTACTGCTGTTATTCTTCTGCTGCTCTTTCCTGGGACTGTGGATAAACCTACTTGATTTGCTCCATGGTCTCCCTTCATCTCTCCTATCTAGTTCTTTAGTTTTTTCGTCTCTGCCTAGTTTATCTCTAGATCTATCTCTTCTAGTTGGTGGGCTTCTCAAATCTTCTCTATGTGTTTCAGGTGATTTCCTTGGAGGACTTCTATCTCGTATATAGCTATTTTTACGGGATAATTCTGGTGATTTCTTTCTATATCCCTCTCTGTTTGATAAGCTATTGGTCTCTTGTTTGTTGGTGGTGGATTGAAGTTCCCCCTGAGACATTCTACGTCTATTAGGGGAATCTGATTTATTAGTTGGCTTTGAATAAGCTGCTCCCCCTTTGGCTTGAGGGTGGAAAGGTCTATAATGGTTACTGGGATCTCTTTTATTAAAGAAATTCTTATTGTCGGCCATCTTAAGTTTTTTCCAACTTCTATAAGTACCACTAATATAATCTTCTTCATTCCTATCAAATTTGATTGATTTGCCTTCTATGATGTTAATTTCTAATTTATCAATCACTTCTTGTACTTCCTTATCTTTTTTCTTAAATTCTTCTGTTTGTTCTAGACACTCTATTGTACTTTGGATTTTACCAATTTCTATGTCTATAGCTCCTAGAGATTTTTTATGGTGAGCCGTTATGAGGCTTCCTTTGAGTTGATGCGCCTCATAACGGCTCACCATAAAAAATCTCTAGGAGCTATAGACATAGAAATTGGTAAAATCCAAAGTACAATAGAGTGTCTAGAACAAACAGAAGAATTTAAGAAAAAAGATAAGGAAGTACAAGAAGTGATTGATAAATTAGAAATTAACATCATAGAAGGCAAATCAATCAAATTTGATAGGGATGAAGAAGATTATATTAGTGGTACTTATAGAAGTTGGAGAAAAACTTAAGATGGCTGACAATAAGAATTTCTTTAATAAAAGAGATCCCAGTAACCATTATAGACCTTTCCACCCTCAAGCCAAAGGGGGAGCAGCTTATTCAAAGCCAATTAATAAATAAGATTCCCCTAATAGACGTAGAACGTCTCAGGGGGAACTTCAATCCACCACCAACAAACAACAGACCAATAGCTTATCAAATAGAGAGGGATATAGAAAGAAATCACCAGAATTATCCCGTAAAAATAGCTATATACGAGATAGAAGTCCTCCAAGGAAATCACCTGAAACACATAGAGAAGATTTGAGAAGCCCACCAACTAGAAGAGATAGATCTAGAGATAAACTAGGCAGAGACGAAAAAACTAAAGAACTAGATAGGAGAGATGAAGGGAGACCATGGTGCAAATCAAGTAGGTTTATCCACAGTCCCAGGAAAGAGCAGCAGAAGAATAACAGCAGTAAGACCACGAGCTCCCATTTTTTAGACAGTGTCCCCCATCACAGCAGATGGGAAGACCCGAACAGGTTCACAGCACTGGAGAATCATAGTTGGGAACACAAGACACCAAAACCCCAAAGGAAAAGAAGCCTAGGGGAAAGAGAGGAAGAAGGGGTAAAAAGGTCGAAACCAACGAACCACTGAGCAGTATTTTTAATCTGAGCACCGTAGTTTTAACCCCAGCACAATATTCCATTTTAAAAAAGGGGCTCAATTTCGCTCCAACTATAGGACCCAATAGCTTCGAGCTATTTTTAGATGCTAATAAGTATTTGCGGAAACTGGCATTGAAAAGATTTTTTCTGTTAAAAAATAGTACCCTGCTACCTAATGAGAAAGATTTGACCAATCAACCTTTTAATGTAGGAAATGAAAGTGAGATAAGTCCTCATTTTAAACACACTTCTCTAAAGAGGAAATCAACATTTTACCCCAGTTTTAGTAAAGGCCCGTATTTAGATACATTCTACTATTTAGTTTTAAAAAGTTTTGGTAAATTGAAAGATGATAAGCCTTTTCGGAACAATTTAAGCCCTGCAGAACGTACAGCGTTCAAACAACTAATGGAAGATGATAGGATCATCATAAAGCAAGCCGACAATGGGGGAGGTGTGGTCATAATGGACAAAAGTTATTACATTAAAGAGACCACAAGGATTTTAAGTGATACAACAACCTATGAGAAACTCACAAGAGACCCTAAAAAAAAGTTTCTAGAAGCCCTAGCAGCATATCTATTAAAGGGAAAACAAAAAGAAATTTTGAATGAAAAGGAATTTTTATATCTGAGTGTTACAAAACCAATAATACCGGTGTTTTATTTTCTCCCGAAGATTCATAAAAATTTACAGGAACCACCCGGGAGACCTATAATTTCCGGGATTGGGTATATAACAGAGAACCTGTCAGAATATATTGATGTCTTTTTAATAAAATACGTCATGAAGATCCGATCTTATTTAAGAGACACCATGCAGGTCTTAGAAATCCTTAATAAAACAAAATGGGAAAAAAGTTGTTTCTAAGTGACTACAGATGTCACATCACTATATACTGTACTTCAATAAATCATAATCAAGGTGTAGGTGCCATACGGAGAACCCTAATGGGGGACCAAGAATTATTGCCAGACCAAGTTGATTTTATAGTGGACAGTATAATTTTTATTCTAGAACACAACTATTTCGCTTTTAAAGATGAGTTCTGTGTTAAAAAATGTGGGACTGCCATGGGGACCAGGTTTGCCCCAAGCTACTCAAACTTGTTTATGGGTGTCTGGGAACTAGATTACATTTGGTCCCAGAACCCATTTGGCGCGAACCTGGTCCTCTGGCATAGATATATCGATGACATTTTTTTCATTTGGCGAGGGGATGAGACATCCTTGAATTGCTTTTTAAAATACTTAGATGTAAACCCCTTTAATCTTCGCTTTACTAGCAAGTACAGCCCAGTCCAAGTCGAGTTCTTAGATCTATTGATTTTTATTGAGAATGACCAACTGAATACCAAAACTTTTTTTAAACCTGTTGATTCCAACAATTATGTCCTACAATCCAGCTGTCACCATCCAGGCTGGTTACGAAATATACCTTTTGGACAGTTGAAACGCATTAAGCGTAACTGCAGCAAGGAAGCAGATTTTCAGAGTCAATCGAGTATCATACAAAAAAGGTTTTTAGATAGAAAGTACAATACATCAACTGTAAAGGAAGCAATGCGAAAAACCAATTAAATTGAACGTGCCTCTCTTCTGCAACCAAAATTAAGACAACAGAATGAGACAAGTTTCCAAACAGCTTTTATTACACCTTATAATAGGAAGGCTGCAGAAATTAAAGGAATCATCAACAAATATTGGCATATTCTAAAAGATGACCCAGTGTTAGGCAGTACATTAGAAGAGAGACCTAGGATAATTTTCAAAAGAGCTCCCAATTTAAAAAACCAACTAGCACCAAGCGCCTTTAAAACAGAAAAACAAGAGGGGTGGTTAACAAAACCAAAAGGATTTTTTAAATGTATTAATTGTAAGGCTTGCTCGTTTGCTTCAAGGAGCAAATTAGATTTCAAATCCAACATAACTGGTGAGGTCTTCAGAATGAAACAATTTGCTAATTGTAGGACCAATTTCGCTGTATACTTATTGGAGTGCCCTTGTGGCCTCCAATATGTAGGTAAGACAATAAGACCACTTAGGACACGCATCCTAGAACATGTAGGAAATATTAAAAGGAAGTTACTAACACATAGCGTGCCCAAACATTTCTTGCAAGCACACAATGGTAATCCTGCAGGTCTCACATATAGAGCTATCGAATGTGTGGACCCCCATTGGATAGGGATAAGAGATTAATTCAGCGTGAGAGCTATTGGATCTTCAAATTAAAAACTTTAGAACCTGATGGTCTCAATATCGATATTGATATTGCTGCTTTTTTTATAGGAACATGTTTTTTATGAAATGTTTTTATATAATGTCATTTTCTGGCTATTTCATTTGTTGAATTATGTCCATTATATATAGTTATATATGATATTATGTCACCACGCCCCTTGTCCATACTGCCACCCCCCTTTTTTTCCCCTAGTTTAACTTTTTTTCCCCTAGTTTAACTTTTAAATGTTGCTGGCCTTTAACTCCTCTAGCCTTTTAATGACCATTTTTTCATGCAGTGTGTTCCTTATTACTCTATTTTGAGTGATCTTGTATTATGTGTTTTATTAAAATTATTATTATGTATGCATAATTATGACGTATGTAAGCTCTGACCTTTGGAGCATGATAGGTTTTAAACTTCCCCTTCAAGTTGGCACTTAAGCCTATGCTGTTGGAATTAACCCTTTAAATGTCTTTGAATCCTGCCAGTTCTTTAAAGGTTTTTAATGCTTTTTATTGCTGCCTGTTCCCCAGAATTTAAGGGAACACATATCTGTTTTTTCACCCATTAAAATTGTTGTTAGTGTTTATGTTGCCCACGGACATTAGTCCCGCCCCTCTGAAGGATGATAGGTGCAGAATCGAGCAATCCATACCACCATTGGTGGAAATGATGCAGGCAGATGATTGGAAGGATGACGTCACACTTGACTCCCGATTGGCTGTGCCTCTGTATATCAAGCAGGCCAGCCACTAACAGGCACCACAGACTCCTGAGGAAGTAGTTAGCGAAACGCAGAAGTCTACTTGCGTTGAGTCTCTGGTTCCTGTTTTATAGCAGCTTGCTTTGCCCGCAGTGTGACGCAGTCACGTGGTGCCGAATACTGGTGGAGAGAATCTAACCCGGAAGTCCTGCGGAGGCTGACAGTGGAGGAAGCGCCGGCGCAGCCTGACTCCCCTGCAGCAGTTGCTACGCATACAGGTTATCTCTCCCAGAACGGACACAGACTAAGCTCTATTTCCATTGCCTGATTTCTGGGGCTTGATTGTACTGCACCGACACACTTTATTCGAGCAAATACCCAGTATGTACCTGGCAGATACCTGGAATGCGCCGCTCCTCACCTCTGACAAGCCCCGTTGCGTTTGCCTTCCCAGCCTGGGTTCATGCCTGGCTGACGGGCGGCTGATCTGTTAAATGATAATGATTAGGATTTAATAGGCTGCAATGCTTCCCGTGTCTACCAGATGGCATAAATTCATGAATTGTAATGCAGTATATATATACTGTGCAGTATTGCAGCCAGCGGGAATAAAATGCTTCAATCCCTGCCTGGAAAATACCTCAATGCACTCGAGCAGAAAACAGTCACAAACCTCAATACACCCGGGTATACCCGAATTCGTGGGACTAGCCGAGCTCGAATAAAGTGTGTCGCCAGTGTAAGTTCCCACTGCATCCGTGTGCCTCCTGATGTCATTTTACTAAACCCTTTTTTTTTATCATTTTCTACATTTGTGTGGCCATTCTTGATTTCAACCACTGTGTCATGTGTATACCTGATCATATTCCAGCCTCTTACCCCATAGGACTATAGCAGTGGCTATCTGTCTATATTTTGTTTCTATCCACTGTGCATGTCCCCAATCCCAGTTAGAATATTTCTTTACCCCACAGGATTGCACTATCATTTGTGTTATTGTTTTTTCTCCTCATATGTTCATCCTGGTGTCTGCGCTCCCTGACTTCTGGACACTGCAACTACATAAGGATCTATAAGGAAGATCCACTGAAGGTCGAGCTGCAAACTGGCACTGGTTGTATATCATTTCATTCTATATTGTGCATTTACTATACTGCATTTTCTCCTCCTATCTGAAACACTCGCAGGAGCGCCTGGTGATTTTTGTGTCTTTGAATGAGTGAAAGGCAGAGGCGGGAGGGCGGGTGAAAGGCAGGGGCGGGGGTGGGAGAAGGCAGGGGCGGGGGTGGGAGAAGGCAGGGGCGGGGGTGGGAGAAGGCAGGGGCGGGGGTGGGAGAAGGCAGGGGCGGGATGGGAGAAAGCAGGGGCGGGATGGGAGAAAACAGGGGCGGGAGGGGAGAAAGCAGAGGGGGGAGAAGGCAGGGGCGGGAGGGAGAATGTAGGGGTGGGGGGTAGAAGGCAGGGGCGGGGGGGGAGAAGGCAGGGGCGGGGGGGGGTGAAGGCATGGGCGGAAAGGCAGGGGGGGAAGGCGGGGCGGAAAGGCAGGGGGGAAGGCGGGGCCAAGGGGTGGAAGGCAGGGGCGAGGGGGTGGAAGGCAGGGGCGAGGGGGGCGAAGGCAGGGGCGAGGGGGGGGGGAAGGCAGGGGTGAGGGGGGGATGGCAGGGTCGGGGGGGTGTCACTGCCTGTCACTGTGTGTGCCAGTGTGTCTGTCACTGTGTGTGTCAATGTGTCTGTCACTGTGTGTGTCGGAGGGGGCGGGTGTCAAAAACCGAGCTGGGGGGGTCAAAAACGAAGCTGGGGGGGTCAAAAACGGAGCTGGGGGGTGGGTAAAAAACGGAGCTAGGGGGTCAAAAACGGAGCTGGTCAAAAACGGAACTGGGGGGTCAAAAACGGAGCTGGGGGGGTCTAAAACGGAGCTGGGGGGGTCAAAACCAGCTGGGGGGTCAAAAACGGAGCTGGGGGGGTCAAAAACGGAGCTGGGGGGGTCAAAAACAGAGCTGGGGGTGTCAAAAACGGAGCTAGGGGGGGGTCAAAAACGGAGCTGAGGGGGTCAAAAACGGAGCTTGGGGGGTGGGTCAAAAACGGAGCTAGGGGGTCAAAAACGGAGCTGTGGGTCAAAAACGGAGCTGCGGGGGTCAAAAACGGAGCTGGGGGTCAAAAACCAGCTGGGGAGGTCAAAAACGGAGCTGGGGGGTCAAAAACGGAGCTGGGGGTGTCAAAAACGGAGCTAGGGGGATCAAAAACGGAGCTGAGGGGGTCAAAAACTGAGCTGGGGGGGTCAAAAACAGAGCTGGGAGGGGGAGGTCAAAAACGAAGCTGGGGGGGTCAAACCAGAGCTGGGGGGGTCAAAAACGAAGCTGGGGGGGGGTCAAAGACGGAGCTGGGGGGGGGTCAAAAACGGAAGCTCAGTTAATCCGCCCCCCCCCCACCAGCAGCAGCAACAGCTGGCTCCACCACCACCACCAGGGAGCATTTCCTCACCTCAGGCAGCAGCAGCAGTGTGGCCGGGGGTTGGGGACCCCTGGGTTAGAGCACACCGGACAATTAGAGCCGTGGGGGGCCGGGCTCTCTGGGTGGGGGGCCAGACACCGGCCAATGAGAGCTACCGACGGACATCAAATGGTCTGTAGCAGGCCTGCACATGCGGCACGCCGGGACACCCTGTGCGGCCCGCGACGGCTCCCTCCACCCCCCCACTTCACCCCCCCCCAAACTTCACCCCCCCCCCACTTCACCCCCCCCCCAAACTTCACCCCCCCCCCCACTTCACACCCCCGCTTCACACCCCCCCCTTCCCTGGTAGGGAAGGAGCACCCTCCAGCAGTGTGTGACAGCGTGCTCCCCCCCCCCCCCCCTCTCCCGCTCTAGCAGTGTAGCGCAACCCGGAACTTCCGGAAATGGGTTGGGGGGAGAGATGTGAGGTGCAGGGGTGGAGAGAGATGTGAGGTGCAGGGGGGGAGAGAGATGTGAGGTGCAGGGGGGGGAGAGAGATGTGAGGTGCAGGGGGGGAGAGAGATGTGAGGTGCAGGGGCGGAGAGAGATGTGAGGCGCAGGGGGGGAGAGAGATGTGAGGTGCAGGGGGGAGAGAGATGTAAGGTGCAGGGGCGGAGAGAGATGTGAGGCGCAGGGGGGGAGAGAGATGTGAGGTGCAGGGGGGAGAGAGATGTGAGGTGCAGGGGGAGAGAGATGTGAGATGCAGGGGGAGAGTGATGTGTGTGGTGTGCAGGGGGGTATTATGTGTATGGGTGAGGGGGAGAGATGGGGGTATGAGAGATCGATGGGGAGTCTCGCAAAGGATGATGATGAGGGTTTTTGGGGGAGATATGAGGATGATGATGATGAAGGGTGCTGTGGTAGATATATGAGGAGGATGATGATGATGATGATGATGAAGGGTGCTGGGGTAGATATATGAGGCCCTTCTCACTGTACAAGTTGTGCAGGTCTGGTCTACAGACACTCACAACCAAGATTTTCATATATATATAAATATACAAAAAAGACTGCGCTTTAAGTATCTGTCTGCAATGTATTACCAACTAACTGTATAATCAATGTATAAAAAATATATATAGGAAAAAATTAATATAAAAAATATATATACGGTAATAAAGGAACCTAATATATTATGGATCTAGAAGACAAAAAGAGAAGAAAGCGCCCGATCCTAGTGTATTATATTAAGATACAAAATTTAATGTTCCATAAAACTCCAACAAATGTGCACTCACAAACATAAAAAGTATTAAAGCATGTAATGAGTAATACTCATTCGCCAGACGCTGGAAACTTCTGCTCCGCTCACACGTCCTGCTCCCACAAGTTGTATGGCACCTCTGAGCTACCGTCCAGCAGGAACTCAGGGGATGTGCAGCTACTCCTGTTCTCAGCCGGAAACAAGCTGTGGTGAACAGTGGTTCTGGATAGGAGGAAGGGAGAAGGTAGGACCAAGGGGACCAAATCACTGATGTATCACCATGAGGTGGCATCCCAAAGTCCCAACAAACAGCGCGTCAGCGCAAGGCAGCGTCGCAGAGTCCCAAAGTCTGAATGAAAGTCCCAGATATAAAACAGGTCTGGTGCAATAACTATCACTAGTAAAAACTAGTATCCCTACGCGTTTCTTCACACTTGGGTGATTTCATCAGGGGATAAATGACGGATATACGTCATAGGTATTTATATTTAAATCCACCAATCAGTAGAGGTCATGGCTAGTTAAATATTTGCATAGATAAATACAATCAGTTAATTAGTGGCTGTATGTCCCAATAGACCCATACAACAATAACATTATCAAATAGAATCAAATCATTTAAAACATTTGAAATATACATATTTATGACCACAAAAGAAGACATGTATATAAATTCATGTATACGTGTGTATATTTTGTTTGCACCTATAATCTTATACTATATTAGTGAAAGCACTGTATGCCTGCCTGCCTGCCTGCCTGCCTGCCTGCCTGCCTGCCTGGATGTACGGTGTCCCTAGGGGAAATCTCATTGGTCCCTTGGGCCGCCCCCGCACACTTCTCATTGGCCTGAGGCGGAGTGACGGGCCAAAGGGGCGGACACACACACACACACTCCTCAACGCGCACACACACACACACACACTCCTCAACGCGCACACACACACACACACACACACTCCTCAACGCACACACACACACACACCCACCCACCCCCACCCTCCTCAACACACACACACTCCACCCTCCTCAACACACACACACTCCACCCTCCTCAACACACACACACACACTCCACCCTCCTCAACACACACACACTCCACCCTCCTCAACACACACACACACACACACTCCACCCTCCTTAATGGCTGCCCGACCTTGACCCCCCCCCTGCCCTTCCCGGCGGCTGGCCCGCAACAACGGAACCCCCCCCCTATCACCACTCCGCGGGACCTCAACATCACCCTCTCTCCCGGTGCTACCCCTCTCTCCCGGTGCCCCCCTCCCCCACCTCCCGCAGAGCACGCTCTCACCTTCAGGCCTAGAGGCCGCGCCCCCAGCTCCCCATCCCCGCGCGCGCTGCTCCGGCTCTCTCAGGCCTAGCTGTCTCTGTCGGGAGCTGCACGGGCCGCGGCCCACACCCCCCCCCCTCACCTGAGCGTCTCAGCTCCGCCTCGCCGGGGGAAACGGAGACCGCCGAGGAACCCGAGGAGGAGCGCGGCCCGGTGTGAGGTAAGTAACCACAGGGGAAGGGATCTTTCACCCTGGCCCTTCACCCCCGGCCCGGCCCTTCACCCGGCCCGGTCCTTCACCCCCCCCCCGGCCCGGCGCTTCACCCGGCCCAGCGCTTCACCCCCCCCGGCCTGGCCCTTCACCTGACCTGGCCCTTCACCCCCCCCCCCCGGCCAGGCCCTTCACCCCCCACCTGGCCAGGCCCTTCACACCCCCCCCTGGCCATGCCCTTCACCCCCCCCCTGGCCATGCCCTTCACCCCCCCCCCTGGCCATGCCCTTCACCCCCCCCCCCTGGCCATGCCCTTCATCCCCCACCCCCCACCCATGCCCTTCACCCCCCCCCGGCCATGCCCTTCACCCCCCCCCCCCCCCGGCCATGCCCTTCACCCCCCCCCCCGGCCATGCCCTTCACCACCCCCCCCCCCCCGGCCATGCCCTTCACCCCCCCCCCCTGGCCATGCCCTTCACCCCCCCCCCTGGCCATGCCCTTCACCCCCCCCCGGCCATGCCCTTCACCCCCCCCTCCCGGCCATGCCCTTCACCCCCCCCCCAGCCATGCCCTTCACCCCCCCCCAGCCATGCCCTTCACCCCCCCCCAGCCATGCCCTTCACCCCCCCCAGCATGCCCTTCACCCCCCCCCCAGCCATGCCCTTCACCCCCCCCCCAGCCATGCCCTTCACCCCCCCCCCAGCCATGCCCTTCACCCCCCCCCCAGCCATGCCCTTCACCCCCCCCCAGCCATGCCCTTCACCCCCACCCCCAGCCATGCCCTTCACCCCCCCCCCAGCCATGCCCTTCACCCCCCCCCCAGCCATGCCCTTCACCCCCCCCCAGCCATGCCCTTCAACCCCCCCCCCCAGCCATGCCCTTCACCCCCCCCAGCCATGCCCTTTACCACCCCCCCAGCCATGCCCTTCACCCCCCCCAGCCATGCCCTTCACCCCCCCCCCCAGCCATGCCCTTCACCCCCCGCCCCAGCCATGCCCTTCACCCCCCCCCCAGCCATGCCCTTCACCCCCCCCAGCCATGCCCTTCACCCCCCCCCCCAGCCATGCCCTTCACCCCCCCCCAGCCATGCCCTTCACCCCCCCCCAGCCATGCCCTTCACCCCCCCCCCAGCCATGCCCTTCACCCCCCCCCCCAGCCATGCCCTTCACCCCCCCCAGCCATGCCCTTCACCCCCCCCCCCAAACCATGCCCTTCACCCCCCCCCAGCCATGCCCTTCACCCCCCCAGCCATGCCCTTCACCCCCCCCCCCCCAGCCATGCCCTTCACCCCCCCCCAGCCATGCCCTTCACCCCCCCCAGCCATGCCCTTCCCCCCCCCCCAGCCATGCCTTCCCCCCCCCCAGCCATGCCCTTCCCCCCCCCAGCCATGCCCTTCCCCCCCCCAGCCATGCCCCGTGCTGCTCACCCCCCCCCTCCACATGCCCCGTGCTGCTCACCCCCTCCACATGCCCCGTGCTGCTCTCCCCCCCTCCACATGCCCCGTGCTGCTCTCCCCCCCTCCACATGCCCGTGCTGCTCTCCCCCCCTCCACATGCCCCGTGCTGCCTCTCCCCCCTCCACATGCCCCGTGCTGCTCTCCCCCCTCCCCCCTCCACATGCCCCGTGCTGCTCTCCCCCCTCCCCCCTCCACATGCCCCGTGCTGCTCTCCCCCCTCCACATGCCCCGTGCTGCTCTCCCCCCCTCCACATGCCCCGTCCTGCTCTCCCCCCCTCCACATGCCCCGTGCTGCTCTCCCCCCCTCCACATGCCCCGTGCTGCTCTCCCCCCCTCCACATGCCCCGTGCTGCTCTCCCCCCCTCTACATGCCCCGTGCTGCTCTCCCCCCCTCCACATGCCCCGTGCTGCTCTCCCCCCCTCCACATGCCCCGTGCTGCTCTCCCCCCCTCCACATGCCCCGTGCTGCTCTCCCCCCCTCCACATTCCCCGTGCTGCTCTCCCTGCAGCTTCCCCCCCCTCCACGTGCCCTCTGTCCGGCTCCCGTCTGATCCCTGCCCCTCCGTACCAGATGACTGCAGGGTCCGTCTCCCGGCCTGCACGAGGAAGATGCTGCCGACTGTAAGGTAATCACCTCCCCCCCCCCCCCACACATTCCTTCATCTCCAGCCTGATCCCTCCGTACACACACACACACACACACACACACACACACACACACACACACACACACACTATATATATCTCTATACATAAGACACACACACATGTAGACACACACATGTAGACACACACATGTAGACACACACACATGTAGACACACACACACAGATGTAGACACACACACATGTAGACACACACACACAGATGTAGACACACACATGTAGGCACACACACACACACACACACACGTAGACATACACACACACACGTACACACACACACACACCTATACAGACACACGTATACACACAGCAGACACACGTATACACACAGCAGACACACGTATACACACAGCAGACACACGTATACACACAGCAGACACACGTATACACACAGCAGACACACGTATACACACAGCAGACACACGTATACACACAGCAGACACACGTATACACACAGCAGACACACGTATACACACAGCAGACACACGTATACACACAGCAGACACACGTATACACACAGCAGACACACGTATACACACAGCAGACACACAAATACACACAGACACACATATACACACAGACACACGTATACACATGTATACACACACACGTATATATACACACACACGTATACACACACACACGTAGGCACACGTATACACACACACACACGTAGGCACACGTATACACACACACACGTAGAAACACGTATACACACACACACACGTATACACGCAGACACACACACGTATACACGCAGACACACGTATACACGCAGGCACACGTATACACGCAGGCGCACGTAGACACGCACACGCACGTAGACACGCACACGCACGTACACACGCACACGCACGTAGACACACACACGCACATGCACACGCATGTAGACACGCACACGCACGTAGACACGTACACGCACGTAGACGCGCACACGCACGGAGACACGCACACGCACGGCGACACGCACGGAGACACGCACACGCACGGAGACACGCACACGCACGTAGACACGCACACGCACGTAGACATGCACGTGCACTTGCACGCTGAC
The DNA here is from genome assembly GCF_040206685.1 of Ascaphus truei. Classification (NCBI taxonomy): domain Eukaryota; kingdom Metazoa; phylum Chordata; class Amphibia; order Anura; family Ascaphidae; genus Ascaphus; species Ascaphus truei. The sequence goes on along the minus strand of NC_134490.1, from coordinate 5,336,512 downwards.
ACGCACGTAGACACGCGCACGCACGTAGACACGCGCACGCACGGAGACACGCGCACGCATGGAGACACGCGCACGCACGGAGACACGCGCACGCACAGAGACACGCGCACGCACGGAGACACGCGCACGCACGTAGACACGCGCACGCACGTAGACACGCCCGCACACACGTACACACACACATGTACACGTATACTCACACACATGGAGTCATACACACACACATGGAGTCATACACACACACATGTAGACATACACACACACACGTATACACACACACACACACGTATACACACACACACAACATATATACACACACACACACATATACATACACATCATGTATACACACACATGTATACACACACACACACATGTATACACACACACATGTATACACACACACATGTATACACACACACATGTATACACACACATGTATACACACACACGTACACGTACACGTACACACACGTACACGTACACACACACACACACACTTATACACACACATACAATGTATACACACACACAAACATGTATACACACATGTATACACACACACACACGTGTATACACACACACGTGTGTATACACACACACACACATATACACACACACACTATCCCCAGCACCACCACATCAGCACACCGGTATCCCATGCCCCCCCAGCACACTGGCATTCTCAGCTCCCCGCCATTCCCAGCCCCCATCAGCACCCACACATTGGCACCTTCGCACCTCCCCCATCGGCACACCCACATCCGCACCCCTACATCAGCAACAAACCCTCCCAAATCAGCACACCGATACAATCACCATCAGTACAGCCACAGCAGCACTACCACCGTACACCGCCATGGGCCGCGTGGACCACTCCCCACCCAAATGTCACCCCCACACCACAAACATCCCGGGCAACGCCGGGGCTCTCAGCTAGTAAGTACATAAGTATAAAATCAGGCTATATGTTATTTGAGCAGTAAGTACTATTCATAACGATTGTGAAAATGAGCTTGTGTTAGATGAATCAATTAACATTATAAATCACTACAACATGATTGTATATACACGTGTATTTTAAAATTGCACAAGTACCAATGTAACCACAATAATAAATCTAAAATTTAAAGGGAAATGGAAGAGGAGGACCAAAAAATAAATATGTTATAATAATCAATCCAATCATTCAATCCTCCCATACATTTGAGATGCATGCTGGCCACTTAACAGTGATCAGCAGCCTCCCAAATGGACTACTAGAGGAGGATAAATGATTAAGATACTTATGAGATGTACTTGAAAGGGCAACAAATTAGAAGAAACCCACTCATACATAGCTCTAAATAATCTGTTGATAATTTTTGATATTAATCAGGAATGTCCATGATCATGCAACAGAATGTATGAGTGATAGTGTTACAAGGGTATTAAAAAATTGTGATGTTGCTATTTATGTTAATAATGAATAATAGATACCCCAGGGTATATATTTAACCCATAGTATGTTGAAACAAATTTTGTAATTTAATGTGTATCTGAAATACTAATGGTGATATATCTTTCCGATAAGGAGAAGGAAAGAGAAAAGAAACATCAAACAAACAGAGACTTTGTATCCGAGATCACAAATAACGCAAACTGAAAAGAATGCACCATACAGAAAAAAATCTATATATCGCTGTCAGTTATGGAGGAAATCATTTTAAGTGTTCAAAATTGTGAAAATGTACATATTAATGTACATATTCTTATATGTTTTAAATCTCTAATATGTGTACAATAAAAGAATACAGTGAAATAAGAAAGTATACTAGTGTATATCAATGTATACTACCCAATGATATTATGTTCCTATATAAAGTGATATTAAAGTGTATGAAACTAAAATAAATCTTAATTTGTGTAATAAAGTGATAAATGTTATTACTATTCTAATAAATGACCTATCTAATAAACAGATGTGTGAGAAAAAGACTCCATGAGACCGACACAGAGGGAACATGTCAAGCATGTTCAACCCATACCTCTATATCATATCATCAAGGGAAAATTGTCCTATCATACTACAGTATTGATATCAATGCAGTTGTTTAGACCAAATGGGCTAAGTGTGTTCCGAAACATAAATCCAGTAGGTTTCTCTTAGATTTAACCGTTTATGTCTATCCCCACTTAATAGAGTGGATTTAATACTTTCTATGCCCATCACTACTAATGTGGCTGGGTCTTTGTTGTGTTTCAACTGATAGGGACGAGATAAACTGTGTGTTTGTTGTCCATGTATTACGTTCCTACGATGTTCTAAAAATCGTATACTTAAAGGACGTGCCGTCCTCCCAATATATTGTATACCACAAGGGCACATAATAGCATAGACTACAAAGCTGGATAAACAATTTATATGTCCTTTAACTAGATGTGTAGTTCCATTGGAATGAGATGAGATACTGTTTGATGTCTTTAGATGTTTACATGTTATACATGTAGGGCGCCTACAAAGAAAATTACCATCAACTTCATTTATATCCTTCACGTGCATAACCTCTGAATATTTTAATCTACTTGGTGCCAAGACGGATTTGATGTTTTTTGCCTTTTGAAATACAACTGGTTCTCTAGCTGGTAGTTTCTTTTAACCAATAATCGGGTCATTCAACAGGATGTTCCAATGGGAGTTCAGTATCGTGGGAGTTCAGTATCGATTTGATCTTGTGAAATGCATTGTTATATTGTGTGACAAAAAAAGGTGAACCAAAATTTTTGCTCAACCTTCTATCACAGTTCTTGATCTTTTATTTTGATTTCTCCAACATTTCACATCTATCCATTGAACCTACCTGCTTGAATGTGTCCAGAATAATATCCTTATTATAGCATTTGGCAACAAATATCTTGACTAGAATATCCCCATGGGCCAAATAATCAGAGTCAAGAGAACAATTTCTCCTGACCCTTAAAAATTGGCCCCTGGGGATATTCCCCAATCATTTTTTTGTAATGGTTACTGGTACTGTGTATATACCCATTGGCAGCTACCTTTTTGAAAAAAAAATTCTGCCATCCTCATTGGCACTCAATTCCAAATCTAGGAAAGTGATCCTTGATTTATCCAGTTCTGATGTGAAGTTTAGCCCCATGTTATTAGTATTAAAGGAAGAAAAGATGTCTACCAGTTCCTTTTCGTCACCATCACAGATGAATAGCAGGTCATCTATGAAACGGCCATAGAACACCAGTCCAGCCCCCAGTCTTGCATTCCCCCACACATGGATACTCTCCCACAGTCCCATGTATAGGTTAGCGTAGCTGGGGGCAAACCTGGAGCCCATGGCCGTTCCACAGACTTGCAAATAATATTTTTCTTCGAACAAAAAATAGTTATGCTCCAAAATGAAACGTATAGCTTTTAAGATGAATTCCCTTTGGATCAAATCCAACTGTGTATCAGCCTCTAGATATGTTCTAACTGCCTGTACTCCCTTCTCGTGATCTATACACGTATATAGGGAAGCCACATCGCATGTGCCCCATATATACGTAGGTTTCCAGGAGATCCCAGAGATCAAGTCCAAGACATGTAGCGTGTCCCTAATATGTGATCTCAATTTTGCCACAATGGGTTGTAGATAATAATCTACATACTGGGACACGCATGACGCTCCCAATGAGACTAAATATTACCGTGTAATACTAAAATTAAGAGAGATATTAATATCTGCCTCTTAGTATTTGTTAAACCTCAGGTGTCTGCATTCGTTAGTTGCGGGTAAGTCCCACGAATACACATATGTATATGTGTATATGTACGAATACACATCTCATAATATTCTTATATTTAATAAGGTCACTCATTCTGATATCTCTTGGTGTAACAGCACCCCTGACCCCCATCAAAAAATCATTTGAAGCAGGGACCCCTGGGTAGGGAACATTTGTCACCTGGTGTTAGATGTCACACCCAATGCCCCAGCCTGGGTCTAGCTGTCTCAAGCAATATTCCCTTGGCCTGCAAATTAGGTATTAACATACTGTGCACCAAAACCCCTTCTGCTTTTCACACCCAACTTCAATCAAGCCTTTTGAAGTCCATATTTTCTGAAAAGACACCCCACAGTTGTATTTTCTTAAACTGTAGCTTATTAACCCCTTAAGCCCCAGTGTGTGTGGTGCAGACACTGGCCCAGAAACAATACATTTTTTACAGGGGAATAAGCATTTGGATATTGAAGCAAGGTAAAAACACATTACTGCACCTCAGTCCAGTTAACCCCTTGCTTCCCAGGTGAGGGTAGAGGGTGGCCAATTGGGGTGTAACCCCTTTAATCCCGGGCCAAATCCTCCCCATCGTCACACCCGCTACCCACAATAAACCTGGCACGGCGGGTTAACCCCTTCATTGCCTTAGCGGTTAGCCGCTAAGGTAATGAAGTGGCTTTTAAATGCCTTTTTCCTGCCTCGGATGCATGCCGGGGGGCTCCGGTGTGGGTATCAGCTCCGGAGACCCCCGGCATCAATCCCAGCCAGGTAAAAGGCCAGAATATTTTCTAAGTGTCGACCTTGCCGATGCTTCTCCTCCACCAACTTGCCAACTTTAGTTGGCGGGACGGATTGGCGGTGAAATCTCAATTCTGGAGTGCCGATCACCCCCGAAAAGCTGATTGGGGCTACCTGAATTCAGCCGAGTTCAAAAAGTGCCGATAAGTGGCTTATCGGCACCCGCCTGCCGATAAATTTTTATCGGGAACAAAAAATGCCGATTTTGGCCACTTATCGGCGCTTACTGAATCGGGAAGGTAATTTTGGTGGAAAAATAGCGATAAAAGCCTTATCGGCGCTTACTGCACGAGGCCCTATGTATGAGAGAGTCTTTTTGGATATACTCACTTGGTACACTTTCTCCCAGGGGTCTTAATGAGTGCGTGGATACTAGCACACTGGTTTAGTGTCCTGCCTTGCTGTTTTCTGCCTTGCTGCTCTGGTTGCCAGTTCGGTTCCTCTCCCTCTATTCTAGGATGGGGTTCTGTGTTTTTGGAGGGGATTCCTCTATACTATATTATATGATATTTCTTTAGAGTAGGTGTTATTTAATAGTTAATCCAGTTTTTTCCTTTATCTTTTTATAATTTTAGTTCTTTTTTAATGTAACAATTGATGTTATTATATGTAATTAGATATAATTTTAATTAATGCACTATGTGAATTATCAATTTAATAATTTTTGTTAGTACATAAAATGTAAACATTGTTTTGTGAATGTTGTTCTCATCACACAAGGAATTAAATAGGTTGATTTTAATACATTTTTTCAATTTTATTTAGATTTTTTTATAATCCATTTTTATATGGTGTAGTGGTATTTGGTTGTTTATATATTTATATTATTATATTCTAATTAATATATTGATTTATTAATATTTTTTGATACTAAAATTATAGTTTTAGGCTTTAATTTTAATTTGGTATATATATATATTCTTCCATATTTGATGAAACTTAGATTGGTAATAGTGGGACAGCTTTCTCTAACACGTTATGTGTTAGTTGAGTTTATACATAATTAAATTGTTTAGTTTTAGCTATTTTCATTGTATGATGTGAACAACATAATTATTGATGTTTTTTTGTTGTTATTCATTGTAATGTTGATATTTATAGTAATTTTAGAGTTATACGATTTGTGGTGAAACTTAGTACCAATGTGAAAATAGGTTTACTTGATCCAGCCTATTTAATTGGCTGTCCTTGACCAATCACATAACTCCTGACGAAGACGCCGCAGTGTGACAAAAAACGTAGAGCTGTGACATCATCGCGTTCGTGTTGGTGTATTTGGAGTCCCTGGCTTCCCTGCGCTCCGGCTGGCGGTAATTTCAAGTGAACAAACGAAGAATAGGGGGAGCAGGAGGTTAGAGGGAAAAGAACACAAACCTTCAATCACAGTATTCAAATAGCTAATCAAAAACCTTGCAAAACCTTACAAAAACTGGACATGGGGTATATTAATAAGATAATCAGGTAAATAAATACTCACACGGCCATGTGTGAGTAAAAATATATAGGGTAATTAAAAGTGCTAGCAACCATTGTATGAGAGGGAGCAAAGGACGAGCAGGCATTGGATGCCTTTTTTGTTGCCAATTTGGGATAGGAGTTCATGGTGAACCTGGACTGTATACATCCACTCTGCAAACCTGGGACTCACCCTACCACCGCAGATGACCACAATAGAGATTTCTCTCCCGCGAATGGTTCTGTTTAAAATCTTGTAAGTGCACATTCTTATGGGTTGCTGATTTTTTAAATAAATGTACCGTATTTTTACTCAGTTACGTGCTATGGAGCTTGCGCTTTTGTTTGTTTTTTGTTCATATATATATATATATATATATATATATATATGTATGTAACGGTGTATCCCGGGGCCCTTCTTATCCTGACCCCCATATGTGAGAAACTGTCCCAATTACATGTGTGTGTATTGTGGTGCACCTGCTGGCTTACAGGACTCCTGAGTCTCCCGCTGGGTGTTAGTGGGGATATCACCATGACAGGCATCTGAGTTAGTGTTCTGAGTCCTACTCACATTCGGTACAGCGCCTCCACCCCATCAGGATCCCTACAGCAGCCGGGAGGAGTATCTGACAGGGACCTCCTTGGTGCATCCTCCTGGTAAATAACTCCAAACTCACACAGGAAGGATCTTTTGAACCAGGGCATCTTTAATGTCATCTCCTCTGGCAGACTGCCCATCACAGCGGCCGACTCTAGCCGCTTATTCCGTGGAGGTACTCCATGCAGAAGGTTCCTCCTCTCTTAATTAGGTTACTGTCCACCTCTCCCCTAAGGGAGACCACCAACTGTGCCAGAACCCTGGACACAGTGTGTAATCAGCCTGCTCCTGACAGTCAGACTGTACTGCTGCAGGCCTTTAACTCTCTTAGACTCTCCTGTAGAACAGTTGGACTGACTAACTTTAGGCAGTTCTGTGTAATATATAGACTCCAGAAAGGCCCACACCTCTGTGTCACTAACAGTGGACACAAAGCATGCTTTCACTTCCTTTGCTACATATGACACTTCACCAGGGTTTGAGGGTAAACCTCCATGATAGGTACTGGCAACCCTGCCTTCTTACCAGGATTACTGCCAGCATGAGTGAGATCTGTACACTAATTTTACACATGGCTACATATATAAATATATAAATATATATATAAATATATATATATATATATACATATATATATATACACAATATACATATACATACACTTATACACATACAAGTACACACATACATATAAAATCAGGAACAGTTCTGGTTGTTAACGGTGTGACCAAGAAGAAAGGGTCCTGGAACACGGCCGGTGTACAGGGGGTCACGCGGCCGGTGTACATGGGGTTATACGGTTTACTGAACCAACAGCAGGAATGGGAAGAACAGGATGAGGAGTGAGTAATCTCTTATTATCCTGGGAAAGCGAATTTAGTAAATCATGGCACGCCTCAAAATGTTCAATAAATCAGGGCTTCCATGACTTTGGAACATGGGGACCAGAAATTAGATTGTAAGTTCTTGAGGTAAGGGATTGGTTGTGCCTACAGATACAAGGTTCAAAGCTGTGTGTAATGTCAGAACTATACACAAATAAATAATAATCACAGAATAAACTGAGACCTGGGACACAAATCTGAAAGTCTGCGGTGTAAAGATGCAGAGCGGGGAAGGCAAGGAGGGAGCGAGAGTGTAGCAGTATCACACAGATGTGATAGATTATAATAGATAGCTAATAAACTGTGGAAATGGACTGGGGGGGTCTCTGGAGATGAATTATTAGCAGTATTAAGAATCCATTTTGTCTGTCACATCGTTTCTCAGTAGCTATTTCTTTGTGAAAGAATGTGTTTGTTTATAAGGATGAGTTTTGCTGACACTAGATTTTCACTTTGTTCCTATGGCTCAACGCCCAGAATTATAGTGATAAGAATAAGACTTATTCTGTTGTTGCACAGCATTATAGTGATAAGAATAAGATGTATTCTGTTGTTGCACAGTATTATAGTGATAAGAATAAGATGTATTCTGTTGTTGCACAGTATTATAGTGATTAGATGTACACTGACGTACCTTGTTGTACTGAGCTATTTTAAAGCAATTTTTACCAACGTTTAGTAGTGACCTTCAAGATGATAGGTTTAGAAAAGGGATTAGCCTGTGTTATAATGTATGCATCATATCATTATAATCTGCCTATTAACCAATGTTAGACTAAGAATATGAAAAGTGTATATAAAGCCTGCGTAGGACCTCCCCTTGCAGAATCTTGCTGACTTTCCTGTATGGCCATACTGTATCGTGTATCAATAAATTTACTCAATATAACGAACCTGAGTTTGTTCCTATCTACAATATATGAACGAGCAGACATCCATAAAATCTCACTATTTTTAACATAGGAGCACCTGTTCTGTTTTGGGCGGTTTGACTCTGCAAATTACATTTTGATTGAGGCATTTTCTTGCTTTTACCCCCCACCTATAATAATATAATTCTTACCTGCCGTCTTTGGCACCACATCAGCTCTCAACTGAAAAGAAAAATTATATATTTTGAGTTGAGGGGAAATTATTTTACAGTTAAAGAAATAATGCGCAGTTAAATTGCACCTTGTTATTAAATACAATATCCTTTGTGGGTGCAGCATGTCCCGGCGTGTACATCTTATCCTAATAACAACAACTTCATCAAATGGGGGGATGAATAAAACAGAGAAATGTGAATGTATATATTAACATGAGAAGAGATAATCAAGTGATTTGGAAGAGAGGAACTGGTCTCATTGTTACATAGTTACATAGTTACATAGTAGATGAGGTTGAAAAAAGACGTAAGTCCATCAAGTTCAACCTATGCTAAATTTAGACAACAGATATTTTATCCTATATCTATACTTACTTATTGATCCAGAGGAAGGCAAACAAAAAAAATCAGTGTCATATCATCCAATGATATCTCATAAGGGGAAAAATAAATTCCTTCCTGACTCCCACAATTGGCAATCGGATTAATCTCTGGATCAACATCCTTCCCATGTATACTTATTTGGTATATCCCTGTATACCTTTCCCATCTAAAAAGATGTCCAACCTTTTTTTGAACAAATCTATTGTATCTGCCATCACAGTCTCCATGGGTAATGAATTCCACATTTTAACTGCCCTTACTGTAAAGAACACTTTCCTTTGTTGCTGGTGAAATCTCATTGTTACTTCTCACGACTTCCTGTGAGATGTGGCATGTCCGTGGCTAGTTATTATATATACAGCTGAACCCCATTATAACGCGGTGCTCAGGGTCCACATAATGAGACTGCGTTATAACCGGGATCACAGAAAAAATGGTCGCCGTGACCAGGGTTCCACGTCCGCTGAGGAGAAGAGCTGGGATAGTTCTGTGCTACACCTCCCTCCCTCCTGCTGTCCCTGTCTGTCCACAAAAAATGAGTTTTTTTATATGAGGTGACCTGACTGGCACTAGGCACTATAAGCTCTGAGCTTGTTCTGGACATTCTTGGATTAATACCCTTTATCAGACGCGTCCACTAGTTGCTGATTTTTCCATTTCCTCCATTGTGATTTGAAAGAGAGTACGCTGGGAGCAAGTTGTCACTACAGTACAATCACGGCTTTGAGCAGCTGTAGCGTTTGACACGTTGCATGTCACTGGATACACTCAGCCAATTGGTGTGAGGGATTCCCCCTCCTTCCCTCTCTCTGACGAAGCAGTACTCGGATGGAGTGTCTGGTGACCGGAGCGGATGCCACAATATAGGGATTCTTTCTTTCTCCAATCTGTCAATACCCCATTCCCTGTTAGCACCACCCTCCCTTCACTGTTTGGTTCTCTTCTCCCTCTATATATGTTTGAGCAGGGTAGCATCTGCGGTATCTACTATATGCAGGTTTCTCTCTATATACAAAGTCTATGGTGAGTAATGTTGCCGTATTTTATTCTGTTTTTGAAATATCAATATCAATGCACAGTCAAGCGAGTCTCCTGTAAGCAATATCATTGGCTGAGCAGCTTCTACAGTAGATACTGAACAATTGGTGGAAAGCTAGGCGCATGCTCATTGGAACGTTCTTGAAACGCATATGCATGTCATCACATCGACAGTAGGCGCATGCGCATGTGAACAGGAGACGCCCCCCGAGAAAATTATTGGTGGGACTGACTGTGGGAACTTCTTTATGGGACTGCCTGACCATTACAGTAAAACTTTTACTTTTGTTTTTCCTCAGAAAAGAAAACTTTGTCATCTCATGCGGAAAACGGCACATGGAGGGATTTCGATGGATAATATCACTTTGTGTAACAATGCCTGCACATTGCTGAAACCGGATTTAAAAAACCACGTACCGGAGTCAACAGTTTAGTGGCCGTTGCTATTGATTAGGATAGAATACTGTAACTGAGAGCTTCATAGAAAACCTGAAACAGTATGCTGTTGTTTTCAGACCGTATACAATACTTTTTTATATATACTGTATAATAAACCCGAAAAATAAAAAGTATGCATTTATTCTACATGTATTCCGGTACATATGTGTATTCTACTACCCGTACAGCATGTATTGTTTTAATACTCTTGTGATGTACAGTACTGAGCATGCCTACAGTATACGGTACAGTATGTTCTAGAAACACTGTATTTTGTTACAGTATAAAAGGAGACAATGGAACAATTTAAAACAAATCAACATTTTCTTTTATTGGTGGAGTAAGTACAAAAAGTGTACAGCAACAACAGTATGGTGTTAGTAAAAAACATTTCTTTATTAATACAAGTTCAAACACACAACATCTCCTTTATTAAGGTACAGAAAGTCAAAACATTTACAGTAGGATGGTGCACAGTACAGTAAGTCAGTCCTGCACAACTCCAGTCCTCGAGGGCCGCAAACAAGCCCGGTTTTCAATCCTGAAAAGCGGGCCTGTTTGTGGCCCTCGAGGACTGGAGTTGTGCAGGTCTTGTGTAAGTAAAAACATTTCTTTATTAATAAAATTTAAAACACGCAACATCTCCTTTATTAAAGTACAGAAAGTCAAAAGATTTACAGTAGGATGTGTACAGTACAATAAGTCAGGCCTGCACAACACAGTCCTCGAGGGCCGCAAACAGGTCCGGTTTTCAGGATTGAAAATCGGGCCTGTTTGCGGCCCTCAAGGACTGGTGTTGTGCAGGTCTTGTGTAAGTAAAAACATGTCTTTATTAATACAAGTTAAAACAAGCAACAAGTCAAAAAATCAACAACAGTTGAACAGTCACGCAAATTCGATCCCCACCAGATTGTCCTTCCAGGGGCGGTGCCTTGTATGACGTAAAATGCCATTTATGGCGTCTCTCACGATTTTCATTAGAGGATCTGTAATTGAAAAATAGCGCCGCAATTCCTCCACAGTAGTCCTTCTTACATTTTCAGGAAGCGCCCTTTTTTCGCGATTTCCTTCGTAGTTTACATTGTTGGCCCACCCGCAGTACACCAAGTACACTGGCGACACACTTTATCGCAGTGCGGCCAGATCCGCAAGCCGGGAGATTTCCCGGCTTGCTAGTGGCCGCCCCTCGGCGTGCCGCGCGTCATAGACGCGCGGTCACGCGTCTTCGGGAGCCTGCGCCCCCTGCACGCGCGTCCAGGGCTCCCCGAGGGAGCCCTGGTGTCCCGCGATCTGCGGGACGGCGGCAGGGGGTTCCGGGGGACCCGGCGGACCCGGCAGCGGGAGGGAGAGCGCCCCGATCGGAGGGCGCTCTTCCGCTGCTTCGGCGCGCGCCCGTCACACTCGGGCGCGCGCCAGGCTACTGCTGCGGCACAGAACGGGCAAATGCTCGAATAAACTGTGCCGCAGCAGTAGCACACGTGGTGCATGAAAATTAACATGGCATACTTCTGGGGTAAACCAGCACTCATCACCCTATACTTCTCCCTGAGTGGATTGGGCAGATCGGTCAGAATGATGTCGGGCACTGTATCGATGCAAGCGTATGTGGTTTGGATTCTTGGAGCGGGTGTTCTTCTGGTAGCGGGTGTGCTTGTGGCGGCAGGCGAGGGTAGGTTGTCTGGGAGGATGCGTTCCTCTTGTTTTGGTCGCCGTGTTGTCTCCTGGCGTGGTCTTGACGGGGTTGTCATGTTATCAACGGCATACATGTACACATATTCTTCTGGTGGAGGGGGTGCGCTTGGTGATGGAAGGCGGTCGAAGGTCCCATTCATCCCATCCATGCCACCCTCCTGCTCCGGCATCGGAGATACAGGGGCATGAACTCCGAGCAAATTATGTAAACCCGCTATGTCAGTCTCTATCTTCTCCATCCGTTGATCCATCTTCTCCATCCATTGATCCATCTTCTCCATCCGTTGATCCATCTTCTCCATCCGTTGATCCATCTTCTCCATCCGTTGATCCATATTTAGCATAGTCTCTAAAAGAAGATCTATCTTTACCAGCATAGTAGAGTTCCCGGGGATATCGACACTTAACCCATTCAGCATTCGGTCTAACGAGCTGGATCTTGTGCATGGGGTGCTGTGGACATCTGGGTGGATGGGTACTACGGAGGATGAGATGGGGGTTCCCTGGAGAGAAGCGGCAGCGTCATCGAAGAAGGATGGAGGAGGTGACCTGTGGATTTCCGGGAGAGAAGCGGCAGCGTTGTCTAAGAGGGTTGGAGAAAGTGACCTGTGGATTTCCGGTAGAGAAGCGGCAGAGTCGTCTAGGCGTAATGGAGAAAGTGACCTGTGGATTTCCGGGAGACGAACGGCAGCGTCTTCGAAGAGTAGTGGAGAACATGGGCCATGGGTTTCCGGGGGAGCAGCGGCAGCGTCGTGGACGAGTAGGGGAGAAGATGGGCTGTGGATTTCCGGGAGAGCAGCGGCAGAGACGTCGAAGCGTAATCAAAGGAAGTGGCCTGCGGGTTCGATGGGTTGGCTGCCATTTGTTTTGCCTTGAGTGTACATCACCGAATTTCTCCTTGACATAATAAGGCTTACAGTACGTGTAATAAAACCCTTAGCCTTTGGAGTAAGCAGAAGGTTTTCTTTATTAGCCTTAGCCTTTCGCTTTGGACTTGGCTTGGAAATGGCTCCTGCCTTTCACTTTTTCTGCGTGACAGGCACGGCAGAGATGAGGACACCAACGGTAACTAACGCGTAAGTATATTTATATTACTATATAATATAGTATATCTATTATTGTTTATATTGCTGCATATAAATATAACTATATAGTATAGATCTATCTAACATTATGGTATTTCTGTTTATTTATACAGCTAAACCCCGTTATAACGCGGTCCTCGGGGTCCACCCCGAGACCACCGCATTAGTAACGGGGTCGCGCTAAATTTTTAAAAAAATGGCCGCCGCGCGCCTGATCGGGAGGGAGTTAATTAAATAAATAAATAAATAAAAGTTTTTAAAAAATGGCGGCGATTCATCCCTCCTCCCTCTCCCTCTCAGCCCCCTCCCTCCCTCTCAACTCCTCATCCACCCCCTCCCCCCCACCCCCGAGATATGCCCCCGCAGGGCAGTGCCCCTCTCTGGGTGCAGGAGGGTGGGTTACATGTCAGCCGCACGTTGTACTCACGGTCACAAGTACAACGCTGCAGAGGCTGCAAAATGGAGACGGAGCCCCCAGGAGGAAAGCTGGGACCGGAGCCAGATGCTGCTAGAAGCAAAGCATTCTGGGAGTGGCGGGGCTGCCTCTGTCCAGCCTCATCTGCCCCTCACAGGGAGGGGGGATCCCCCATAGAGACCTGCCCCCCTCACTCCCAGCCAGGGCACAGGGGTGACCCCAAAACAGAGACCTGCCCCCCTCCCTCTCCCTCCCAGCCCCCCTCCCTCTCAGCCCCCCTCCCTCTTCCTCTCAGCCTCCTGGTTTTGCGGTGCGTGGCAACGTGTGTCTGTGTCCTCCCAGCCAGATCTGCTGCTGCTGCTGCAAGAGGGAGGGGGGGTTTGGGCTGCTGACATGTGAGATCTGCTGACATGTGAGGGGGGGGGGGGCTGCTGACATGTGAGGGGGGGGTGGGCTGCTGACATGTGAGGGGGGTGGGTGGGCTGCTGACATGTGAGGGGGGGGTGGGCTGCTGACATGTGAGGGGGGGGTGGGCTGCTGACATGTGAGGGGGGGGTGGGCTGCTGACATGTGAGTGTATTGTGAGGGCTGTGCGCAGTGAGTGTGTGCAGTGTGTGTCAGTGTGAGCAGTGTGTGTCAGTGTGAGCAGTGTGTGTCAGTGTGAGCAGTGTGAGCAATGAGCAGTGTGTGCAGTGTGTGGCAGTGGGAGCAGTGTGTGTGCAGTGTGCAGTGTGAGCAATGAGCAGTGTGTGCAGTGTGAGCAATGAGCAGTGTGTGTCAGTGTGAGCAGTGTGTGCAGTGTGAGCAATGAGCAGTGTGTCAGTGTGTGCAGTGTGAGCAATGAGCAGTGTGTGTGCAGTGTGAGCAATGAGCAGTGTGTCAGTGTGTGCAGTGTGAGCAATGAGCAGTGTCAGTGTGTGCAGTGTGAGCAATGAGCAGTGTGTCAGTGTGTGAAGTAGTGTGAGCAATGAGCAGTGTGTGTGCAGTGTGAGCAATGAGCAGTGTGTCAGTGTGTACAGTGTGAGCAATGAGCAGTGTGTCAGTGTGTGCAGTGTGAGCAATGAGCAGTGTGTGTGCAGTGTGCAGTGTGTGTCAGTGTGAGCAGTGTGAGCAATGAGCAGTGTGTGTGCAGTGTGTCAGTGTGTGCAGTGTGAGCAATGAGCAGTGTGTGTGCAGTGTGCAGTGTGTGTGCAGTGTGTGTGCAGTGTGTCAGTGTGTGCAGTGTGTCAGTGTGTGCAATGAGTAGTGTGTGTGCAGTGTGTGTGCAGTGTGAGCAATGAGCAGTGTGTGTGCAGTGAGTGTGTGCAGCGTGTGCAGTGTGTGCAGTGTGCAAAAAAAAACTTTTTAATTTTTTTTTTTTTTTTTTTTTAACGGGAGCCACGGGAAAACCGCGTTATAACCGAATCGCGGTATAGCGAGGCGCGTTATAACGGGGTTTAGCTGTATTACTATGTAATATAGTATATCTATCTATTATTGTTTATATTGCTGCATATAAATATAACTATAGTATAGATCTATCTAACATTATGGTTATTTCTGTTTATTTATATTACTATGTAATATAGTATATCTATCTATTATTGTGTATATTGCTGCATCTATTATTGTTTACTGTAAATGATGTGCTGTACTTGTGGCCTACTGCACTGTAGCTTACCGGATTGTTGTTTTTCTGTACACTGTACTGTAGGGAGACAACTCTTCTGGTCGACAAATTAAGTGAACAGAATGATTTGAAGAGTGCCTTCCGGGTCAAATACACTCTGCTGCATTATCACAATCTCACTGTATCCGAGACCAGCACCGTCTTTCACCACACCAGCTCCCTCTGGAGCTCCGAGGTGGTGATCTGATCGGAGCTCCAGAGGGAGAGGGTGTGGTGAGAGACGGTGTGGGCTTTCGTCCAGGCCGCGTCACTTAGCTTTTATAAGCTACAAATGCTGTTTTAATTCTGAGACACTGTAAGTGTGCATTTTATAAGTTTGTTGATAAAAGGTTATTGCCGCCAGATCTGTGCTATGGGTGTTCTTCTCCTCTCGCTGAGGTACATCCCCTGAGTTACGGAGGCCAGTGATATTTCCTCATCTGCCTATTTGATCTCTATTGCCTGAAAACTTCTAACTTCTTGTGAGTAGGAATAACACAGGAGCCAAGTTGAATAGGAATTTTCCTAGCACTGTCGATACCACTGCACTTAGAGTATTTTTATGTTCTTTTCCCCTATGCTCCCCCTGGATCGTGTGATACAAGGAATGTGATTGAAACCAGAAAGCCATCCGCTCAAAGGAATGGCGTGGGAGAGCTGTATTGTAGATAAGAAGTTGAAATACTGCAGTGCAGTACATTATCCTGTGTGTGCGTGCGGGGGCGAGCGAGATAAGAGTGATACTGTTACAGTACACACCTATGCGTTTCAACAATGTTCAAATGAGACATACATGTGTAGCCAGGTCCCCTGTCGGTGCGGGCCGTGCGCGAGCACAGCGCGCCTCTCTCTTCAATGCGGCCCGTTGCTAGGGCCGCGGTCGCGTTGCTGCGGTCCCGGCGGCTCGGGGAGCAGGGCGCCGCCATTACGAGTGCTATTGCGCATGCGCCGGAGCCAGATAGTGCGGGAGGCCCACAGACAGCTCGCGCATGTGCTTTGATAGCGCGACGGCCTGGCCAATAGAAAGAGGGCTCTGGGAAGGGACTACATATCCCATGAGCCTAGGAGCGCCCCACGTGACCCCAGGGAGCCAATAGGGCTGCAGCATCTCCCTGCAGGGAGATTGATACATTTTCACGGGCTTGCAGCACGTTTGGCAGTTGATGACCGGAGCAGCTAGGGGAAGGAGGTAGGGTGCAGGAGTCAGTGACTCTCTGCACTAGGCCAGCAGCCCCCCAGGCCCCAGATAGCCCTGAGTCACAGTAGCTGAGTGTTGTAGGGACAGGCCCCAAGTTAGGGACCCTGCCCCTTATCAGTATCCAGAGAAAGTTAGGGACACAGCGGACACTGCGTTTCCATCTTGAGGTTTGAGCTCAGACCTCCGCTGCGGCTGCAACAGTCATCCAGGTGGGATCGCCCTCGATGGTGGTTCCGGTGTCTTCGCTCATCGGATCCTTTGTGAAGCCCGTTGCAGGCCCGAGCACTGGAGTGCTCGGCAGGTAATCCGTAACAACAAATGCACCAACAATCCTATTAGCTTTAATAGTGACAGCGCAGTCACACATATCTTCTCTCTCTAGACTGTGGGACATTGTGTGGGGTTACTGGACACGGGATGGGATCACCCGGTGTAAGGGGGATAGCGTCCTGCGAGACGCAGTAGTTAGTGTCGCCTCTAGGGAGGGACACCTGTTGATATTATATGCAAGTACGTTCTATGCTCGCAAGTAAAGTCATTGGTTGTATTATATGCTGTTGTGTGATCTATATATATATATATATTGTCCTGCGAGGATCACTCCCCCTCGGGTGGGAGCCATCGCAGGTGGAGGCGCTGCACCGAGTACGAGGTTACTCTTATTATTACTATTTGTGCCCCAGGCTCCCCGTGGCGGAGGCTTAGGCCCCCTGTGAGCCTAACAGGTAAAGCACCACACCTGGTAACACTAAGTTCCCCTCACACACATATTATATGCGATTGTATGGGGGAATACCCATTACATTTGGAGGCGCTGCTGAGATGTCTACCTGGGGTGCCCTATTCCATATCAAATTGTCCGATTTAAACGCCATCATGTCCGTGCCGTCAAAGCAAGACGTCCATGACTGGGACTTAGCGCGCCACGTGTCCCCAAGGCGCGTGGTTGCAGTGGCGGGAGTATCCAATGATACGGGCTTCTACACAGTACGCACCCAAGTACGGGATTGTCCGAGACTGGCCACTGCATGGATGATAGACTTTAAACTAGATGCTGACGGCCAGGGAACCACCTACCTCATGGCCACAGAATATGACATATGCTCAAAGACTGTTCCCCATGTATTAAACCTACCCGAGCCCTCCGCAGAGGACTGTCTCATGATCTATCCTGACACACAGGCTTCCGAAGAATTGTCCGCCCGTACTGGACCAATCATGAGCCACCGGGCCAACAGTACTCCTCTCGGGACAGGCCCCCCCAAGGCCTCCTTCACCCCGAGCGGCTTTGGGGGAGTCAGCAGCTGGGCGGGGAGTCCACCCACCACGCCTACTCCTGATAGACAGCCCGGCGGGCCCCCAATCATGCCTAGCATAGGAGCTGGAACCAGTAGTCAGCCCCATAGTGGCGATTTTTCCTTGAATATGATAGCCTCCCAAATAGTAGAAGCTGTCACCAGCTCGACCCAAGCCCAGTGCTACCGGAAACTAAAGGCCTTTTCTGGGATTCTGCCGACGCCTGCGGGAGAAGAAGGGATCGAGGCATGGAGGGACCATACGCTCCAAGCAATAGCGGAGTGGTCATGCTCTGAAGCCAGCAAAAGACAGAGGCTGGTCGAGTGCCTCCGAGGCCCAGCCGCCCGGCTGGTACGGATGCACCGTGATGTGGAAGGAGAAGTTACTGCATAGGAATTAGTGGAAATGCTCGCTCAGTCCTATACCTGAGAAGACGACGAGGATGAGCTAATGGCCCAGTTCAAAGCTCTTCACCAAAAAGAAGGAGAGGATTTATCTGCCTTCGTTTGCGACCTACAGCTGTCACTGGGGACCCTCCTGACCACAAATATCATTTCCGCCGCCGAAGCGGACCCATACCGACTCAAACAGCCACTCAAGGGGTCGTTGCCTGATCACAACATAGCTATAATGATGCGGGCCGCACCGATCGCTGTAGTACCCCCCAGCTACATGGAATTAATGGGTTACATCAAAGGACATGAAGTGCAGCGACATTTCCATGAATCCAAAAAGACCAAAGCTACCATCAAGGGTGACACCGCGGTTCCCTCTGCCCCAAAGGGTAAGAAATCTTCCACCCCGGAGGAGGAAGTGATTCATAAGTCGCCTGCCAGGGAAGGTTGTGCTCCCAAGAGGTCATCTTCCACGTACAAGGCTCGTCCTGAACGTCACGATGTAGTTTGCTATAACTGCGGGAAGAAGGGCCACTTCTCCAACGATTGTCCGGAGAGGGAGTACCCTCCGGATGAGAAACCTCCCAATAGAAGAAAGCCAGCCCGGTCAATGGTATGCCGAGTACAAACTGCCGAGTCTGACTCAGAACCCCCTCCTGGAACCACAGATGTCCCTGCTGATGCCGGTCCCGGTGATGACGCCTCCTCCAGGGAAGTTTACAGTCAAGTAGGCCCCGCGGCCATCGTACCTGTTGTACTGGAAGGGATCTATGCATCGGCGCTACTGGACACGGGATCACAAGTGACCATCATATACCGCAAGTTCTATGACCAGCACCTCAGACACTGCCCCCTGAGGACGGCCGATCATATGAAAGTAAGGGGGTTAAGTAATGAAGATTACCCCATCGATGGGATTGTAAGGGTTCAACTGGAAATACTCCAACTGAACACCGGCAAGAGACACCCCATGCATGTAGCGGCAATGGTATGCCCGTAGCCCCAAGACCAGTGCATGTATCCGATCATCTTGGGCACCAACACTGATATAGTGCAAGCTGTAATCCGAGCGTACCTGAAAGAGACTAACGAGTTGCCGCTAGCCAATTCTCTCCTAGATCCTGTCCTACGAGAGGAGTGCAACCGGGTATATGCCCTGGAGCGTCACGGGGATCTCTACAATCGCCAACACGGACTGACGACCATATTACCAGGGGGAGTGCAAAGGATGCCCGTTTGGTGCTGTTATCCCAAACGAGATGAGAGCGATCAGCTTTTCTCTCTGGAGAGTACCCTTGAGGATGAAGTTCAGAGAGGGTATAGGGTACTACCCGAAGTGAGGGAGTGGACGACTAAAATCCCTCTACGAACCCACGTGTACATGCAGAATCTCTCCCCCTTCCAGATGAAATTTGATGCCGACCAGAGTTTGGGTTGCATGTTCAGCCCTGTGGAAACAAAGACCCAGGTGTAGGCGGCGGCAGTGAATGAGCGGTTAGTCGATCTGGACTTCAAATTCCGCGAGTCGACGTTGCCCACCAAGTGGAAAGAACGGCTGACAACCCAGTTGAATAGACGACGGACTGTGTTCTCCACGAGTGAGATGGATGTGGGGTGCAGTCGCAGCGCCCAACATGCCATTCGACTGAGTGATGCCACCCCGTTCCGGGAATGCTCTCGTCGCATCGCCCCGCGGGATGTGGACGATGTGAGGAACGCCATACAGGACATGGAAACCGCTGGGATTTTGAAGGAGTCTCGGGGCCCTACGCGTCACCCATAGTGGTGGTGCGGAAAAAGAACGGATCCGTACGACTGTGTGTCGACTATCGAACTCTGAACAATCGTACGATACCAGATCAGTACAACCGTCCGCGCATTGAAGAGATCCTGAATGCTCAGAACGGAAGCCAATGGTTCAGCGTGCTCGATCTACGATCTGGGTACTATCAGGTACCTATGAATGCAGAGGATCAGGAGAAAACAGCCTTCGTCTGCCCCTTGGGTTCTACCAATTTACACGTATGCCCCAAGGTATATGTGGGGCCCCTGCTACCTTCCAACGACTGATGGAAAAGACTATCGGGGATATGAGCCCTCGGGAGTGTCTTGTATACCTGGACGACATCATTGTCTTCGGAAGAACTCTGGAGGAGCATGAAGAAAGGCTGCTTAAAGTAATAGACCGTCTTGGGAAGAAAGGGCTGAAATTGTCCCTAGACAAGTGCCGGTTTTGTCACACCTCGGTGACCTACGTGGGGCAAATCGTGTCGGCTCAAGGGATCGTCACTGACCCAGCCAAAGTAGAAGCGGTCGTGAACTGGCCGCGTCCCGAGAATGTCACAGAACTACGATCCTTCCTGGGGTTCTGTGGGTATTACCGTCGCTTCGTGGAAGGGTACTCTAGTAGAGCAAAACCCCTGAACAATCTGTTGAAGATATACCCCGAAGAGACCCAAAGGAAGACCGTATCGGCTCGCCAACCGTTTGGTGATAAATGGACGTCTGAGTGTGAACAGGCCTTCCTGATATTGAAGAAATGTCTGACCGAAGCGCCGGTGCTTGTGTATGCGGATCCCAAACAACCATACGTTCTGCATGTGGATGCCAGTCTCAATGGACTGGGTGCCGTCCTGCAGCCCGAGGGCCTTCGGCCTGTCGCCTACATCAGTCGCAGTCTGACACCCAGTGAACAGAGGTACCCCGTCAACAAGTTGGAGTTCCTGGCTCTCAAGTGGGCGATCACCGAGAAGCTCCACGATTACCTTTACGGGGTGACGTTTGAGGTAAGGACGGATAACAATCCCCTCACGTACAATGCAACTACAACCAACATCACTGCGAAATGCTCAAAGAACTAGATTGATCATCACTAGAGTCTAGGCGCAAAGTTCACCTTTCCTGTCTTGCCTTCAAATTCTTTATGGGCAAGCTACCCAGCTACCTGAACAAGCTCCTCACCCCTACCACATGCAGCACTTATCACCTGAAATCAGACTCCAAAAGACTGTTCATGGTCCCAAGGCTCAACAAAGTATCCGGCCGGTCCTCCTTTTCTTACCGTGCACCCCAAAACTTTAACAACCTACCAGAGACTCTCACATCCACCACCAGTTTTAAGTCCTTTCAAATCTAAGGCTGTCTCACATTTTAATCTGGTCTGTAACTGTTTCATACTGAACGCCCATAATATATATATTTTCTTTAACTGGGCATGCAATGTCTTGTATATAATGTATACCCTGTTCATTTATGCAACTGTATTTGTAACAATGTCTTAACTCTATGCCCAGGACATACTTGAAAACGAGAGGTTACTCAATGTATTACTTCCTGGTAAAATATTTTATAAATAAATAATAAATAAATATATCCAAACAAGTGGTACCATCCACGCGGGACCCACCCAACTTGAGGCGGAGGCTTCGCAGATTGCAGTACTGGATCCGTGGATCCCATCATCCGCAAGACCAAGCCAGCGCGCCCAGGTGTGGACACACCCGGCAGGTACCGTCTTCAAAAGTGCACCAACTCCCACAGTATAGTGGCAGTGCTGACCACATAGAGGTTGGGGCTATAACCTTGGAGACACTTAGGTGGTAGAGTGACCAAAGGCCTCATAAGGAACTGTGGGGACTGTGTACAGAGTGGAATCATTGGTGGGGATTGGTTACAGCCATGCATGGCAAGTGGGTAGCTGTAACCAGTAGCCATCATATATAAGTTGCTATCAGTAAACTGTTATTCTGTGTTAGTAAAAGAGAAAAAAAACACAAGGCGCACCAAGATGAGAGATGTAAATTGTATTACCAAAAAATAAAATAGTAAAAACTTACATATAAAATTTCTTTAATAATCCCCGATTCTGCCGTTTATCACAGGAGTAGGGCATCGCATAGGGAATTGATGGGCAGTCTCAGTCCTGGGAGATCAGTCCCGCGCGCTGCGGCTGTCTCCGTTGTGTCTCCTATCCTCCACGTGTAATAGCGTGGTGAGGAGTGTAGCGCGCATGCGCAGGAACCGGAGCCCTCTATAGGTGTCCTTAGGATGCCTGTCCATTTGTGATAACTAGAAACGATCGGGAACGGGCAAAAATGATACACTTGAAAGTGTACTGGTGGTGAATATTGAAACCGCCAGCCACAATAGTCGCAACGCTTTTCGTTTACCAAAGTAAACTTCTTCAGGCTTACATCTCTCATCTTGGTGCGCCTTGTGTTTTTTTTCTCTTTTACTGACATTGGTATCGCCGTCGGAGTCTTCCAGTGGAAACCACATTTGGAGGTGGGGGAGACACCTCAAAACACGAGAGCAGCAAAAGAACAGAGAGGGATCAACATTCCAGGTTTAAAGAGCCAGAGCGCGGACTGAACTTTTCATCACTGTTATTCTGTGTTACCCTGTGTGTTCATTGTGTGATTGTATGCCTATATATGTATATGGGTCCTGTAACGGGCAAATCCACATAGTAGGATACTCTACAGGTGGAGGCGCTGATGGAGATTGTTCCAGAGTACACCCGAGGCTCCCTGCAGCAGAGGCTCAGACCTCCTGGGAGCCACAGGTATTGCACCACATGTACACCGTAGACACATATCTCAGAGGGTGGGGATACATGTGCTACATAAATATCTAAATTCCCTCATAACTTTCACATGTGAATCACATCAAAACATGCAGGTGCTCCTGGCGGGCGTGACAAGACTAAGCATGACCGTTTTACCTCTAAACCAGAGTGATAAATGAATATCTGTCCCCCAGTAACTGCTAAACCTGACGTGTCTAATCATTATATGCCACTCAGTGACACAGATACACACATGTAATTCTTAGCATGTTCCACAGATGACATCACATGATATTCTATTTTTAATATAGTCACTCTTATGTTGAATACTTTCTTAGCCATGCCTCCTGAATCCTCCAGAGAATGTCTTCGAAGTCAGCTCTAAAAAGATCAAGTTTATAAAGTTGTCACAAAGGCAAATTTTATACCCATCTCTGGCCAGACAACTGTCCTTTTCTCAAGACTCTATCAGCAACATTCAACCCATCTGGTACATTCAGTGGGCCATACAGGATAGCAGAAAAATAACAGTAAAAAACAACGTGAAACATTGTAGTTTATTTGATGCCACGCATTGCATCCTCACTCAGGAGTTAGGTTACCTTAACACAGAAAAGTAACTAGGGTATTTTTGGAGGCATCTGCATCACATCACCAGGGAAAAGTCTCAGAACCAGGATAGTTAGACACTCAGGGAGTTAGGTTATCAAGCACTGTTATCCCGAGACAGTGAGCAATAAGGTACTCAGGGCGTTTGGTTACCATGTGTCAATAGTTTATGGAGAAAAAGACAGGGGTGCCCAATGCTACATCCAATTGACAAAACATATAAAGTAATAAGTATAAAGTTTGAATACTTCAATAATAATAATATTTACTTGGTTATTTAGTTAAACCCTTTGGCCAAAGCGTCATAAGCCTGCATACCACATCAAGGTATAACCAATAATGCAGGTCCTACACTACACTGTGAACCCTTCCCTTTACCTCTGTATGAGGTGAAAGAATCATAGTAGATCCTGTTCTTTGCAGCAGAGTGAAAAGACCTCCCAAGTTAAAAAGGTGAGGAGTGAGCTCTGGGGGGAGGTACAGGTCCCTTTGAGGTGATAGTGATGGTATCCCAACTCCGTAGGTGCATTGTTGCAATGACATAAGTAAAATGAAAGACCCCAGCAGCAGATAATGTCCCGGATCTCCTGGACAGACCCCATTCTACTCCCACCCACCCTGATACCCCCAGTAACTGCCCTGGCCCCAGGGGGCAGCTACTCACCTTGAAAGTAATGCGCTCCAGTGGCTCGCCGTTCGCCACTATGTCCATGTAAACCACGGGGTTATTATTGGAGCTGGAGGTTGTGGTTACTGAAAGCATGGTGAGAAGTGTGCGGATCCACTGAACCTGTCCGGTCTATATATACAGTGTGTGTGCAGCGCCACCCGCGTATGTGCAAAACAAAGCTTTCCTTAATGCTGAAACTGTAATTTCTTTGTTTAACTGGGCCCCTTGTCTTATCTAATAACCCCCCCTTGTAGCGTCAGAGACAGAGAGATGTACCGGCTATCGGCCTTGAGAAAGATGAGGTAGCTTAGCACAAGAGTTTTCTTTTTGTTAATCTGCTTAAATACATTGCAAAATGTATAACCAAGTAACTGCAAGAAAAACAAGATAAAGAAAAGTAAGATGTCCAACAAAGTAATAACTGCTGACATTGTGATATTAAATATGCCCACCGCGCCTTCTGGTATAAGATTGCTTGCTTAGAGCCTATAGTGCAGTTCATTTATGTTCGATCTGACACATGTCGGGATTTTTATGTGAATGTAACTCTTGCAAGCAGCTGCTGCAATAAAGATTTCCAACAGATTGTTTTTGCTTAAAAACAATAAGTGTGGGACTGAGTTTTTCCACGACGCTAGCAACATACCCTACTATGTTATGTGGCCCTTACAGTAAAAGGGAGAAGTGTTCAGTTTTTGCTGCTGCTGCTGCTGCTGCTGCTGCTGCTGCTGCTTGTTGTAATAACCGTATGAGACTAAGGGCCTCATGCAGTAAACTCCGATAGAAAAATCACCACGATTTTTAAATATCCTTTTTTGGCAGCTTTGCTATCACGGTATGCAGAAAGCCCCGAATACCTGTGATAGCAACATTTGATAAAATGACGAGTAGCCGGCGACGAGATGGTCGCCTCTCTGACAAGGGCTCACCTGGCGAGTTCTATCTGCTGCAGAGAGAGCTGTTTGTCCCTGCTTGCCGAGATACAGGCCCCGTTATTGGGTGCTGGTATCTCCTATGCATGGAAATGTCCCGGCCACATGACGCGGGACATTTCCATGCATAGGAGATACCGGCACCCCATAACAGGGCTTGTATCTCGGGAAGCAGGGGGTCCCCGGACCTCAAATCAACAAGGTGCTACTCCGGAGACCCCCTGCTCATCTACACTAGTCATAACATTTAAATTAAAAAATGTAGTAAGCACCAATACACAACCCACCCCCAACATTATAAAAAATAAAATAAACAGGAAAAATACCCCCAGGCCGACGAGGATCCCCGGGTCGTACTCGCGGTGTTTGTGGGCCCCACAGTGTACCTGTGTGGTTCCCACGGGTGTCCGGGGGCCATCGGGTGGTCCCCGTGAGTGTCCGTGGGTCTCCCGGTGGTCTCCATGGCTGTCCGTGGGCCCCAACAGGGTCCATGGGTTTTCCCCGAGGGTGTCTCGAGGTCCCCGGGTCATCCCCACGGGTGTCCACCACAGGTATCCAGGGCCCCACCGGGGTCCCAGGGTCCTCCCCGCAGGTGTCCATGGGTCCTCAGGTGGTCCCGTGGGCGTCCGTGGGTCCTCGGGTGGTCCCAGTGAGTCCCCGCTGGCCTGCGGTACTATTCCTGTATTTAAAAAAAATAAACATGGCCTACATTTCAATAAATACACCCCCCCAAACACATACAGTACAGTAATGGGCAAAATAACTATTATCCAGATATGGATTATAGGTTATTTGCCCATTATTAAACTCCACATTAGCTAGGAAGCATAAATAAAGTAAATAAAAACTGTTCTACTTACCCCTGCCAATGTTAAGGGCGTCCTTGTCAGCATACTGCAGAGCCATGTGCTCCGTTGCCAGAAAGAATACATAAAAAAATACAATCCAATGGCCCCTAGCCCTTTAATCACCTTAGAGGTTATTAACCGTTATAGTAATTAAGTAATTAAGGGGTTAACCCACCCTTCCACGCTACCCACCCAGGAGGCCTAAACACCCACCCCGGACCCACTAAACAGTACAACAAGCACCTAAAACCCCCACAAACACAAATTACAAGCACTAGCCAGCAAGTCAATAAAGCCATTAACCAATCAATTAAATAAATAAAACCACTGACAAATCAATTAAATCCCACCACTAGCCATTCAATTAAATAAATCACACCCCTAGCCCAAAAAATAAATGTAATAGCTAAAAGAACTAACCAACACAACAATTAATTCATACAACTACTAGACAACACCAATTTAAACCAGTAGCCAACAAAATACATCATTAAATAGGTCTACTACAACCAATCAGATTGGGGTTATAGTTCTCACAATCTGATTGGCTAAAGAACCATGTGAGGGCAGCCATTTTGGGTTTGGTGACATCATGTTAAAGGGAAATGAAGCACAGCCATTCTGATTGGCTGGCTTCAGTCCCTTTACATAACGTCACCATAAAAAAATAAAGGCACATGGTTTTCAGAGCCAATCACATGTCGTGAGAACCATTTGCCGCCCAAATGTGACGCCACAGGCTATATTTACCTCCTGAAGAAGCGTCAAATTACGCAAAACGCGTAGAAGTGACGCCATCACGCATCGAGGAGCGGACGTGACGACGGGTGCTCGGTCGATTGCGGTGGTTTTCCCCTGACTTGGCATGAAAGCTGGTCCCTGTTTCAACCACATGTAAGCTAATAACAACTAGCTATTTCCCAGGACTTTTTCCATCACTAGATCTATGGGCTTTTGTTGCAGGGATCCTCATTAGTGCCTTGTCATTGTGGAATTGTGGGTTCATGTGAATCCTTTTTACTGTATGTATTTTCTTATTATGTAGTTTTATTTTAATTGGTATAAAGACAATTATTATTATTATTATTTTTACTAACTGTGTATTTCCTTTTTGCGCTTTCTTTTTGTTTGCATATTTAAGGCCGTGATGGCTCATTTGAGTTCAAGAAGCCAACGTGTCAATATCGGGGATTTAACATGGGGTTATTGGATTGACAGATGAAGACAGAAGAAGATGATGGAAGATTAAAGAAAGAAGAATTTTGTTACATGGCCAGGATCTTCACGGTGGATGGCGTTGGATTGTGTTTCGTGACGTCACCCGACGAGAGTTTCCTGATTCACCGGGATTAGGAGTGCCAACGCTTCTAAACGTAAGATAAATATTGAATGTATGGACTTTTATTTTTACAGGTTTTTTCATTGGATAATTTCTTTTTTTTGTGTTTTTCATTGCCCATTGAATGCTAATGTATTAATCTGTGCCTGTTTAGGGAGCCAATGCATTTTTTGGCAAATGCATTTCTTCTATTGACTGTTATATTTTCCATGTATTTTTATTGTTTAGATTCAATAGTTTTGAATTGAGATGGCTTGAATTATTTTTTTCAGATTGTTTTGCATTTTTATTTAATGATGTATTTTGTTGGCTACTGGTTGAAATTGGTGTTGTTAATTATATTAATTAATTGTAGTGTTGGTTAGTTCTTTTAACTATTACATTTATTTTTTGAGCTAATGGTGTGATTTATTTAATTGATTGGCAAGTGGTGCGATTTATTTAATTGATTTGTTAGTGGTTTTATTTATTTAATTGATTGGTTAGTGGTTTTATTTAGGTAATTGATTGGTTGGCTAGTGCTTGTAATTTGTGTTTTGGGGGGTTTAGGTGCTTGTTGTATAGGTTTTAATCTTGTGTATTTTTGACATTCATGCTTTGGTATTAGAGTGACCATTGACTGCTATAGTAGCCTATCATGCCCATATTATATGGTTATGATGTACTACTATGGCAATCAGTGGGTATAGTGGGTCCGGGGTGGGTGGTTAGGCCTTCCGGGTGGGTAGCATGGCAGGGTGGGTTAACCTCTTCATTATTATAGCAGTTGATAACCGCTAAGGTGATTAAGTGGCATGGGGCCATTAGATTGTATTTTTTATGTATTCTTTCCGGCAACAGAGGACATGGCCCTGCAGTATGCTGACGAGGATGCCCTTCACATTGGCAGGGGTAAGTAGAACGGTTTTTATTTACTTTATTTATGCTGCTTTGCTAAAGTTGTGTTTAATAATTGCCAATTATCTCCTGGTCAGAAAGCGTATCACACAGCAGATGCTAATGCCAATTATTGACTATGGAGACATAGTATATGGCTCGGCACCTCAAACCCACCTTAGCAAAGTTGACACCCTCTAGAATTCAATTTGTCATTTTGTTCTCCAATGCAACTACAACACACATCACTGCGAAATGCTCAAAGAACTAGATTGGTCATCACTAGAGTCTAGGCGCAAAGTTCACCTTTCCTGTCTTGCCTTTAAATTCTTCATGGGCACTACCCAGCTATCTGAACAAGCTCCTCACCCCTACCACATGCAGCACCTATCACCTGAGATCAGACTCCAAAAGACTGTTCATGGTCCCAAGGCTCAACAAAGTATCCTCCTTCTCCTACCGTGCACCCCAAAACTGGAACAACCTACCAGAGACTCTCACATCCACCACCAGTTTAAGTTCTTTAAGTTCTTTCAAATCTAAGGCTGTCACACATTTTAATCTGGTCTGTAACTGTTTCATACGCTCATAATATATACTTTCTCTAACTGTGCACGCAATGTCTTGTATATAATGTATACCCTGTTCATTTATGTAACTGTATTTGTAACCATGTATTAGTTGTCTTACTCTGTGCCCAGGACATACGACATGTGTGAAAACGAGAGGTAACTCTCAATGTATTACTTCCTGGTAAAATATTTTATAAATAAATAAATAAATTATCCATATCTGGATAATAGTTATTTTTGCCCATAACTGTATGTGTTTAGGGGGAGGGGGAGGTGCATTTATTCAAATGTAGGCCATGTTTATTTATTTTTTAAATACAGGAATGGTACCGCAGGCCAGCGGGGACCACCCGAGGACCCACGGACGCCCACGGGGACCACCCGAGGACGCCTAAGGGGACCACTTGAGGACCCATGGACACCTGCAGGGAAGACCTGGGACCCCAGACAGCCATGGGAACCACCTGAGGGCCCCCAAACACCCATGTGGACAATCCAGGGACCCCCAAACACCCATGGGGACCACGCATGGACCCTGTTGGTGCCCACAGACACCCGCGGGGACC
This sequence comes from Ascaphus truei, assembly GCF_040206685.1. Taxonomy (NCBI): domain Eukaryota; kingdom Metazoa; phylum Chordata; class Amphibia; order Anura; family Ascaphidae; genus Ascaphus; species Ascaphus truei. The sequence continues at coordinate 5,307,360 of NC_134490.1, read as the reverse complement.
ACCTGGAGACCCACAGGGACCACCTGAGGGCCCCCAGACAACTGTGGGAACCACCCGTGGGTGACCTGTGGGGCCCATGGACAACCACAAGTTCCACCCGGGGACCCACGCCGGGCTGGGGTATTAATCCTGTGTCTAAAAAAATAAATTATGGTTTTATGTGCAGGCACAGGGGGTGTGTGGGTTGTGTATTGGTGTTTATTAAATATTGTTATGGTTATTGGGGGCCTAGGAAGTGGGAAGTAGGGCTGTTGTGTGTATTTTTGTTTATTGTGGGTAGCGGGGGTGAGTGAAGGGGGTAGTAGCCCCAAGGATGTACAGTTAGGTCTGGAAATAATTGGACACTGATACAAGTTTTGAAATTCAAGGTAACAGTTAAATAATGAATATGGGCTTAAAGTGCAGTCTATCAGCTTCAATTTGAGGGTATTCACATCCAAATTGGAGGAAGGGTTTAGGAATTAAATCTCTTTAATATGTAGCCCCCTCTTTTTCAAGGGACCAAAAGTAATTGGACAATTGACTCAAAAGCTGTTTCATGGACAGGTGTGGGCTATTCCTTTGTTATTTCATCATCCATTAAGCAGGTACAAGGTCTGGAGTTGATTCCAGGTGTGGTATTCGCATTTGGAAGCTGTTTTATCACAGAGCCGAGATCTTAGTCTCATACGGTTATTACAACAAACAGCAGCAGCAAAACCCGAGACACTAAACCTTTCATGCAATATTTTTGTTCAACCCCTTGAATTAAAGCTGAAAGTCTGCATTTCTATTGCATCTCGGTTGTTTCATTTCAAATCCATTGTGGTGGTGTACAGAGCCAAAATTATGAAACTTGTGTCAGTGTCCAATTATTTCCGGACCTAACCGTATGTTTAGGCCTACTGGGTGGGAAGCAGGAGGGGTTAACCCCTTCATTACCTTAGCTGTATTAACCGCTAAAGTATTGAAGGGGTTAAGTCCATCCGTAACCCCCGCAAGGCCTAAACACACACCAAGGGCCAAATACCACCTTCGCCCACCCCCGCTAACCACAATAAGCATGGCACAGGTGGTTAACCCCTTCATTGCCTTAGCGGTTAGCCGCTAAGGTAATGAAGTTGCCTGTAAATGCATTTTTCATGCATCAGATTCATGCCGGGGGGCTCCGGTGCTGATATTAATGGGTATCTGCTCCGGAGTCTCCATGCATTTTTTTTTAAGTGCCATCTCGCCGCTTATCAGCAGCTTCTCACCACCTTCTTGCCAACTTCTTGTGGCTGTACAATTTGGAGAGGAAATCTCAATTCTAGAGCAGCGATCAGCCGCGATAAGCTGATCAGGGCCTAGAATTGAGCGAGTTTGAGAAACTCCGATAAGCGACGATAAGTGGCTTATCGCCGGGCGTCTGGCGATATTTTTTTCTCGGCAAAAAAAACAGCGATTTTGCCTCTTATCGACGGTTTATCGGGGTTTACTGAATCGCTGTATGCTTTTTTGGCGATAAGCTGGCGATTAATGGCTTATCGCTGCTTATAGCATGAGGTCCTAAGATTTCGGCTCTGTGATAAAATCATATAGCAGGGGTGGCCAACTCCAGTCCTCAAGGGCCACCAACAGGTCAGGTTTTCAGGATACCCCTGCTTCAGCACAGGTGGCTCATGTACAAGGATACGTTTATACAGCCAGAAAGGATTTTTTTTTTGTTTCAATTTTTGTATTGTTTTTTGAGAGAATGACATCATATAACAAGTTTTAACATACATCTGTTACAACTTCACGTTTTACAAAAAGAAGAAATATTAAACATTATATTACAACATAAATAATACTCTTGTTGTCTTCTTTTCTTATATATTAACTTTCATCTGTTGTAGTCTACAAAACTTTTATTATTTTTAAAATTTTAACAACCTATTGGGGAAGCAGCCGCCAGAAAGGATTTTAGTTTTACGTTTCTTCTCTACAAAGCTGCATGAAAGCCGAACCATCCCGAATGCCCTAATAATGCAAATACTCTGTGCAAAAACACAAGGACCCCAAGGGGACCTGTAATATGGGGTGCTATTGTGAAAGATTTGGGGCCAAATCAACACAGAGTTAAGACTTCGCACGGGCAATGGGGTCGCCGACAAATAAGCATAAAAGCCAATGACTTTCGTTTTTATAAGCGCACAGCGCTACACGTTCTCTGCTGGTGATGGGAGCGCAGCGGGACCGTGCATCCAATACTAAGCGTATGCAGAATGTTACCTGCAATTCAGAAAGCATTTAAACGTGTTAATAGTATTGAAGAATAATACTGTCACATTATTTATATGCATAGCTATAACCAGGCTTTTGTTTTCCATAACTATAAGAAGAGTCATGCTTTGTGTTTCATAGTGTTATGGGTTAAGTGTGCGTGTGCGTGTGCGTGTGCGTGTGCGTGTGCGTGCGCGTGCGTGTGTGTGTGTGTGTGTGTGCGTGTGTGTGTGTAAAACACATTTTTCCCTTCGAATTTTCCTTAATGCTGGAACTGCAATTTCTTTGTTTAGCTGGGCCCCTCGTCTTATCTTTTAACCCCCTCTTGTAGCGTCAGAGACAGAGAGATGTACCGGCTATCGGCCTTGAGAAAGATGAGGTAGCTTAGCACAAGAGTTTTCTTTTTGCTTAATCTGCTAAAATATATTGCAAAATGTATAACCAAGTAACTGCAAGAAAAACAAGATAAAGAAAAGTAAGATGTCCAATGAAGTCATAAGTGCTGACAGTGTGATATTAAATATGCCCGCCGCGCCTTCTGGTATAAGATTGCTTGCTTATAGCCTATAGAGCAGTTAATTTATGTTCGATCTGACACATGTCATGATTTGTATGTAAATGTAACTCTTGCAAGCAGCTGTTCCAATAAAGATTTCCAACAGATTGTTTTTGCCTAAAAAGAATAAGTGTGGGACTGAGTTTTTCCACGACACTAACAACATACCCTACTATTTTATGGGGCACTTACAGTAAAAGGGAGAAGTGTTCGGGTTTTGCTGCTGCTGTTTGTTGTAATAACCGTATGAGACTAAGATCTTGGCTCTGTGATAAAACCATACAGCACGAATGGCAACTCCAGTCCTGAAGGGCCACCAACAGGTCAGTGTAACGAGAGCTCGCCACAAATAAGACAGGAACGCGAGGCCTAGGTGGGAATTGGTAAACACTGGCGCGGAGCTGAGCGGCCATATCCGGTGTGCAGGTTCGTAGTCGTGTTGCCGTGTCAGGGTAGGAGAAGTCGGTATACTCGCCGTGGTCGAGGGTAGGAGATTGGAGGATAATAGGTGAATATCCGTGGTCACGGTTCAGGTGAGACTGCAAGGCAAAACAGGCAAGGCAAAGCACGGCAGGACAAAGAATAACAGAGTGCTTGCGACCAGCACAACGTCACAAGAAACCAACTGTTATGCTCAGCCAATTTGCATAGGCAAAGGCTGAGCTTATAAAGGATGAATAGCCATTGGCAACACGGCTGCATGACAGATGCTGAAAGTGAAACCAGAGTCCTATTTAGATGCTGCGCAGTGTGCACACAGCAGGTTCTAATGAGGTATAGTTGCAGCAAGTCTGAATCTCTGGAGCGGAGACTTCGCCCGATCTTCACAGTACCCTCTCCTTCAGGAGCGACCTCCGGACGCTCCAGGGATGGTTTTGAGGGGTGTCTCTGGTGGAGTGTCCAAACCAGTCGAGGGGCGTGAAGTCGATCCCTAGAGATCCAGGAACGTTCCTCAGGGCCAAAGCCCTTCCAATGGACTAGGTATTGGATTGTGCCTCTGGATACCCTGGAATCCAGGATCGCCTGAACTTCGAACTCCTGTTGTCCCTCAACTAGGATAGGTTACGGAGGAGACACAGGAACAGGAGTCTTGGTATCCTGTACAAAGGGTTTAGTAGGGACACATGGAATACAGATGGACTCTTCATGAAGGCTGGAAGGCGTAGCCAGTATGCCACCGGATTGACCCTCTCGATGAAAGGGCCAATAAATCTGGGAGATAGCTTTGCCGTAGGTGCCTTTCTGTATTGGTCCTTGTCAGGTAGTTGAGAAATACCTGTGGCAGCAGTTGGTAACGTCTATGGCATGACTTGTCTGGGACTCTTCAATTGCTGGCTACTGAAGGTAGCCAAGTGCCTGCTGCTCCTGGCGGCGATGTAGCACGGTGATGCTGCTGCAGTTTGGTGAGACAAGAAAATGTGTATTTACAGGCGGCAGCCGCGTCAGGTGGTATGTAGCCAGCCAATGACAGCAAAGTTATATGAATACACAGTTCCCAGGCCTGCACGTGTCCCTGACAGTGTCACACCTCAGTGAATATTACTTGGTTTGAGAAGCAGCATTATCGTCACTTGACTAATCAATATATATATATATATATATATGAAAACTTTTAATTTAAGCTTTTTTTTTTTTTTTAAATCTCTATATTTGTATTTTCACAGAAATATCCATTTTAACAGATAGCAGATACATTTTCATCTATAATTAGCTCTTAACACAGATTAATAATACTGTGATGTACATTTAGAGCTAGCACATTATAATAGAGGGATACATTTTAATAACAGGAAGCATATAACATAGGAACTCACAAACATGTAAACCAGGGAAAGGGGTAGGAGTAAGAAAGGTGGGGGGTTTGGGGAGGGTGATGTCACCACATATTATAAACATCTCATTTTCAATACAACATATTAATATATTTATGCATCATATTCTTATTCTCACCACTTCTAACATTTAATTTGGGGAAGGGGCCCAAAAGTCTGCTCTGTCTTTCCGCCCTTACACATATAGCCCTGTTATAGAAAGGGATCCCAAACTCTCCGGAATTTAATCATGAAGTCCTCTAGATAGCTCGTTAGATTCTCCATCATCATAACATTGGAAATTTGTTCCCTAACTTTTCTGTATGTGGGTGGATTCGTCTGCCTCCAGCACCTGGCAACTAGACATCTGGCTGCACTAATAATGTGTCCTATTAATTTGGAGTCGGTTTCATTCACACCCTCTAATGGTTTGCCTAATAGTAGAAACCATGGGTCTCTTGGTATCTTGACTCCCGTAGTAATCAAGATAATACTAAATATACTCTCCCACAGGGGTTGAATTTTGGGGCAGTCCAACCAGATGTGGGACAGGGATCCTCTCTGTCCGCAGCCTCTCCAACACAGTGGGGATATATTTGGATTTGTAAGATTTAATTTAGTTGGTGGTTTATACCATCTGTACAAAAGTTTATAGGTGTTTTCTTTTATTAAGATGCAGGTGGACCCTTTGGCCACCGCCTCCCAGATGTCCCGCCAGTCTTCCCACTTAATTTTCTCTCCCAGTTCTCTCTCCCAAACCAACATATATCCATCTTTATCCTGCAAGCCGATTGTGTTAATATGATAGTATAAAGATGATGTAACTTTAGCCCTGTCCGAGGCCTGTGTACACATTTTCTCAAAATACATGAGATCAGGGATATCATCCCGGTCAAACTTCTCCTCAGTAAAGTGTCTAACTTGTAGATAACGATAGAAATCTGTGTTTGGCAGCTCGAACTGTTCCTGCAATTCTTGAAATGTTTGTAACTTGGAGTGTGAGAATAGGTCTACAGCTTTTGAAATGCCTTTACCTCTCCAGCAGTCCAGATAGGTTTCATGGAATCCTGGAGGGAAGTTATGGTTGTTCACTAGCGGGATCATCAGGGAATTTTTTTGTGTGAGTTTCAGCTTAAACCTGGCTGAGTCCCATATTTCACAGGTGTACTTTAGAATCTGGCTATTGGAGACTATCTTTGGTCGGTCTTTTTTGTATAGCCAGAATATAACTGCTAATGGTATCGGTGAGGTCAGACTAGCCTCCAACTCCACCCATCTTTTGGATGCTGAGGGAACATGCCATTGAACTATCAGCCTCAGTTGGGCTACCTTGTAGTACTTCAAACTATTTGGCATAGCCAAGCCTCCCAGCTCCTTTGGGCGATATAATATATCCCTTCTAATTCTGGGTTTTTTATTGTTCCATACGAATTTAATAATCGTTTTTTGGAAGTCGGCTAGACCTTGAGGTGGTACTTGGATCGGCAAAGTATGAAACACATATAGGAGCCATGGTAGAATATTCATGAATTTAAGCTTTAATATATATAAATTGTATTATTGTTCATACAGTATATATATTTTTTTTTATAAAAAATATTACTTTTTATTATTAAAAAAAATTACTTTCTATTATGAAAAAATTACTTTTTATTAAAAAAATGTCATATTTAATGTGACATTTAATACTTCTGTAATACAATGGATAATTCTGCAATTGAGCAGTTAATATTTGAAATTAATCGGCTTGATGCGTTGTGGAACCAACACAGTCGAACGTATCATGACAGATACATTCATAACAAAATGTGGCGAGAAATTGCTGAGATCTTGTCCATCCCAAGTAAGTCTATTTATTATTTATTGATTATATATTTTCCAATATCTAATTATTAAATTATTGTAAAATCGTAAATTATAAAAGCTTTTGGCATATTAAATATGCATTACAGTATGCTTGCACTATATGCAATATAGTGTGACAAGTTTAATGGTAGAATGATTGAGCAAGAAATTAACCTTAAAATACAGTACTCTCTTTCGGTTAAATGTGAGTTAAATATTGTTAAAAAAAAAAAAAAAGTATATATGTAAAAGTGTGTAATACTTTGGGCATTGCAAATTATATAGTTACAAAATAAAAATGATTACTGTTTAATGACACAAAATAGTGCATTAATAACAAAGAATAATGTTTTTTAAAAAAAAGTGTTTTCATGCAAATAGTGTTCAACTGTGTCAGGTATCTGATTATTATTATTTTTTTTTTTTAACTTTGCAAATTCAAAATGGGAAAATCTAAGAGATTTTTTCCGACGCGAGCTACAGAAAATCAGGCCTGCGCGGCCAGGGGATGCCGGTCCCAGCACCGTGATTTGCCCCTCAACATGGCCCTTTTTTGAAAGCAGGAGCTGCTGCCAGAATCACTCTACTCTTTCCAAAATCTGTCTCGGCCTCTCCGCTGCTGAAATCCCTCTCCTGGCTTCCGATCAAATCCCATATCTCACACTCAATTCTCCTCCTCACTTTAAAAGCTTTACACTCTTGTGCTCCTCCTTACATCTCAGCCCCAATTACTCGCTATTGTGACGGGTGCTCACCACAAGCAGGACGTGGGCGCGAGGCCGAGGTGGCGATTAAATAAAAACGACCTCCAGCCGAGTGAGCGCATCCGGAGTGCAGATTGGTAGTCGTTAGCCGGGTCGGGATTGCAGAGGTATGGATCACAGTAGGCAATAGCCAGGGTCAGGGGTCAGAGAGGAGTGGATCTTGGAAAGGTATTTGCCATGGTCAGGGGTTGGAGAGGTGTGGATCATCGTAAGTACTTGCCGTGGTCAGGAGCGGAGATGGTAAAGGATCCAGGTACGAGCCAAGGCCAGACAAGGAACAAAACAGGAACAGCGGTGCAGGGTACAAGGCAAGGAGGCAGGGATCACAGTAAGCTCTTCGTATGGAAGGAAGTCTTAGGCCTCGGCCATGTTAACCGCTTGCTGGCGGAAGCGTGCTCCCGCTCAGCACTGAGCCCCTACAGCCGCAATTAGAGCGGCTTTAGTAGGGGCTCACCGCGCGCTTGCGGAAGCGCAGGTCTTAGGGGAATTTAAAATTCCCCCGCTTGCCGGTGCGACAGTCCGGTCACGTGAGCGGTTCGCCCAATGAGGGCGAACCAGCTCTGTGACGTCACTGGCCCGCCCCCGGCCAGTGACGTGCCCGCCCCCGGCCCGCCCCCTGATGGCCCGCTGACGGCGCGTGCGGTAAGCAACCGCAAGGCCAGGGAAAGCACCCGTTTTCGCTGAGCCTCAGCGCGCCTCAGCGAGGAAGCAGGGAGCATGGACTCAGCCTTATGCTCATCTAATTTGCCAGAGGGCTGGCTGAGCATATAAGGTAGTACAGGCCAATATGCTGTCTGAAGGTTTAGGCAATAAGGCCTACTAGGAAGCAGCCACCAATGGTAGACGGGGGCGGAGTTGACCGCAGGTGAAGGAGATGGGGCTCAGTGGGGATTAACCCCTCTTGTGCTGAGCTTGCCGCAATATGACGCGTCGCCAGTGTCCTCGCAGGGCGGGACACGAGGCCGGGGTCTAAGACCGGTCCTGGAGCTCCTGCTTTGTCAGACGGCGCGGCATCTATGGATGGTTTGCTTGGATTGCGGCAGAGGTGAGTGTCAGGAATCGGGGTTCTCCTCGCTCCCCACACAGAGCACTCCCTCCCCACATGGAGCCCTGGACACACAAAACAATCCTGCCTTACCAGCCTCCACGGCTCCTTGCCTCAGCACCTTCATCACAGCCTCAAATGGGATCAAGCGAAGTATCCGCAATAATTGGCGCACCCTGGAGAATGATGAGAGAGTGGGTATGTGTGCCAAAGAATCTCCATTGTTCTGCTTCCGGCGTGGGCCCAGTATTGGAGACATGGTTACTGGTTCAGACCCTATAGAAAAGTATGCTACCTCCAAAACCTAGTTGGCTAAAAAACCCGGGTCATATCGTTGCCACGGCTGCACAAACTGCTAGTTCATGCAGATAGGACCGAGTTACAATCACCCACATACTGCTAGATCCATCAAAATTAAGCAAGCACTTAATTGTGAATCCAAATTTGTGATTTATTCCATCAAATGCCCGTGCGGACTCCTGTACATTGGCAAGGCCGTGAGAATGCTCAAAGAACGAATGGCTATGCATCGTACGACAATCAGAAAACCCCTAGCAAGTGGGCCCGATGACATGGACCTTGTGGCAGGACGGCCTGTAGCCGAGGTCAGGGAACAGTCCACACGTGTAGTTTCAGGATAATGAAAAATGTTCAATAGCTTTATTTCTCCATTACAACATAACATGCGGGTACACTGTCCCTTTAAACAAATAAATCCTGCTCCATGTTGGGAGAAAAACTGACTAACACAGCAGACCTATCTAGCAGGCTGGCTGGCTAAACCATAACCAAACCTTCAGAGTCTTTTAAGCAGTCATGAAAACAAATTAAACAAATCTTACTTTGGCTGCAGTATGTCCGTCTGTCTAGCAGCACATACATCCATGTATGTGGGAAGGTGGGAGTCTCAGTTCATTATGCCCGACAAACCATACCACAGGAATGTCGTTGTGGGGAGACGCTACATAGACGACATCCTGTGTGTGTGGGATGGTGATTACGATTCAGCCAGTGCATTTGTAGCTAACCTGAACAGGAATGACTACAACCTTCAGTTCACACACAAGGTGGATGCCACCCAGATAGATTTTTTGGACTTAAGACTTACTTCCAAAATGGATGGCACTGTGGAGACTGAGACCTTCTTTAAGGAGAAGGATACTAGTAACTTGCTGATGGCGAATAGTAATCACAAAAATACATGGATAAACAATATACCAGGGGGGCAATTTGTTACACTCAGACGTAACTGTAGTAGTTTAGAGGTTTTCAACAAACAGGCTAATAAATTATTTTTGAGATTTAGAGAGAGGGGATATCCTAAGGAACTTCTAGAAAGAGAGATCATAAGGGTACGTAATATGGATCGTAAGGATATGCTAATTCAAAATAGATCCAAGACAAAAAACAAAGAAGGTCAAAATATAAAAAATGACACTCTTAACGTGGCCTTCATTACAGATTTTAATTCTGTTCATAGGGACATTGAAAAGGTTTTTAATAAACACTGGGTATATTGTGCAATGATCCCATTTTGGGATCACATCTAAATACCACAGTTTATTTATAGGAGAGCCAAAAATATCAAAAACTTGTTAGCACCTAGTGATGTTTTTATAAGTAATAATAATACCACATCGCAAAAGAATTGGCTAGGGCCTAAACCAAAGGGCAACTATATCTGTGGTAAGTGTACAATTTGTAAATAACAACATCCTGACAAACATACATTTTATTCACAAATCACAAAGGAAGTTTTTAATATTGATGACTTTATTTTATGTACATCCACACATATTGTATACTTATTGGAATGTGCGTGTGGGTATCAATACGTAGGCAGAACCAAACGCAGCCTTAAGGTCCGTATCCAGGAACACGTCAGAAATATTAAAAATGGTTTCGAAAAACATAGTGTATCCAGGCACTTTTTGGTACACCATAATAAAGATCCGTCAAGTCTCACTTTTAAGGGGATTCAGTTTATTCCTGTAAATAGAAGAGGTGGGGACAGAGTCAAAACACTATCTTCCAAAGAGACATATTGGATACATAAGTTAGATACTATGTCCCCTAAGGGGTTAAATGAGGATGTGGACATTTGGGCACTTTATTAAATCTTTAGCCCTCCGCCCCTTTGAACCTAGGGGATGTACTATTGATCTTTGTATTTCTGTTTTCCTTGCTTCATTCTATTCTTTATTTCTAGCTACATCTTTTTATATAATTAATGATGGTGTCTATTTTAAGTCAACTAATATTGTGTTTCTTTTATTCCAGCATGTTTTTAATTATTTATGCTAGGTTTTGTCTATATGTAAGTTTTAATTTAATATGTATTTTTCCTTTTGTTAATAAAGTTGTTGTTTTAAAAGTAAATTACACATCTTCCCTATCACACTGACCATTACCTATTTTAGATGATTGGTTTATTCTTAATTGGTCAACCAATAAGGTATCTCTGTGAGGTATATAAGACCTCTGGGTAATGGCCTAATTATTCCCTGAAGAAGTAGTTAATTCTACGAAACGCGTTGGATGTCATTTTCTATTGCCTTATATCTGCTTATATTGGCTATTGCCTATTCACTGGCTTTGCCCTGATTTTATCAATCCTGTGTGCTGTTTTGGGCCTTTGTGAGAGACTCTGAGAGACTGTATCACCTCCCTGCCGATTCCACCACTGCTGTGGAGACAGAGACGTCATCACACAGCGTCCCGCGACGGAGCGGCATCGTGGCCCGCCGAGTGTGCCCCTGCAAGCTGCGGTCTAACCTCCGTGCAGAGGATCCACCTGCTGAGGTACAGGAGCTGCTCCAGACGGCCTGGAAGCCGGAGTGATCTCACCGAGCACCAATACCTTCAGCTGAACCTGGCTGCGTGAAGGGAAACCCCCTTGGGAGCCAAAGATTGACGTTCTGCCCCAGAACCAACGGAGTGGCACTAGCTGAGAGAAGCAAGCACCTGACTCTCCTGACAACAGCTGCCGAGTGATAAACAGTGTGATAAACACTAAATGCACTTTACCAACCTTTATTATGTACGCAGATATATTACCCCTTTAATTTGAATTATATTGTTGAACTTGCTTCACCATTTGGCGTTGTGCGCTGTTTTGTTTTGTTTCCATTTTCTTAGTGTGTGTGGGGTGCTGAGCCACCCCCTGTGTTTATAGCAGCAGACGCCTGTATCCTCAACACGGTTATGTGATATAATTTATTTATTTTATATATCTCACTGTGGGAGCTGTGGTATAATCCTTTATCATATATTTTTATGGTTTAGTCACTGCACTGTGTATATCCATATATTATAAATTTTAGTAGTTAGTTAGGTAGTAGCGCACAGTATTTTTTCTGTTTATCCATGTGCTCTTGTCTGAGAGAGCCAGCTACTGCTGGTAACAAGATCCTTTTCTACCTTTCTGGCTCTCAGGTGTCAGCTTACTTCCTGACTACCTAACTTCCACCTGAGTTAACCCTTATGAATGCTGGATGAAGCACTCAGACATATGTCTCCCAGGCGTAACTGATAGGAGTTGACTTCACTCTGTCACATACCTCCCCTGTTTGTGTGTGGCTAGTGTCCCACACGCCTGAAGCCCGACCCTCCACTCCTTCCCTTGACAAAAAATCAGCATTTCCATGGTCCTTTCCAGGTCTATGCTGAATATCAAAAGAGAAGGGTTGGAGGGCAATATACCACCTGGTCAACCTTGGATTTGTGTCCTTCATGGTGTTTAACCACTTCAAGGGCGCATGGTCAGTGACCAGGGTGAAGTGTACTCCGGCAACATAATGTCTCAAGGCCTCAATTGCCCATTTTACAGTGAGGCACTCCTTCTCAATAACGGAATACCTCACTTCCCTTGGGAACAGCTTCCGGCTGATGAACAGTATGGGGTGTTCAACACCATCAAATTGCTGAGACAGTACTGCTCCCAGTCCTACCTCTGAGGCATCCGTCTGGATGATGAAGGGCTCTTTAAAATCTGGGCTCCGAAGAGCGGGGCCCTCTGACAGGCACTTTTTTAGCATGTCAAAGGCGTCTTGGCACTTCCAAGACCATTTAACTTGGGTCGGGGCACTCTTTTTTGTCAGATCTGTTAGGGGTGCAGAAATTTCTGAAAAATTGGGGATAAACCGCCGGTAATACCCTGCTAACCCCAAAAGGGAGCGGACCTGTGTCTTTGTCTGTGGGGTGGGAACTTCCTTTATGGCGGCCACCTTGCTAGCTAGTGGCCTTACTATCCCTCCCCCAATGGCATAGCCCAAGTACTTTGTAATGGATTTACCCAGGGCACATTTTTTGGGATTTGCAGTGAGCCCTGCTTCTCTTAAGGACGTTAGGACTGCCCTTAACCTTTTTATATGAGACTGCCAGTGTCTGCTATAGATGACAATGTCATCCAAGTAGGCCGCGGAATATGCCCTATGGGGTCGTATTACCTTGTCCATTAACCTTTGGAACGTGGCTGGAGCCCCATGTAACCCAAATGGCATAGTGACGAATTGGTATAAACCGAGAGGGGTGGCGAAGGCAGTTTTGCATTTGGATTCTTCCGCTAAAAGTATCTGCCAATATCCTTTCGTGAGATCTAGGGTGGAGATATACTCTGCTTTACCAAGCGAATCAAGCAATTCATCCACCCTAGGCATTGGATATGCATCAAATCTGGATACAGCATTTACCTTTCGCAGATCCACGCAAAACCTCACCTTCCCATCTGGTTTAGGGACCAACACAATAGGGCTACACCATTCGCTGGGGGACTCCTCGATCACGCCCAATTCCAACATGTCTATTATCTCCCTCTCTACCAGGTCTTTTCGGCCCTCTGGCAATCTATAGGGACGGGACCGTACTTTTACGCCAGGTTCTGTCTCAATCCTATGGGACACTAAATCAGTCTGCCCTGGCAGGTCAGAAAAAACATCTGAGAACTGGTCACATACATCAAGTAGGTCTGACCTTTGTTCCGTTGTTAACTGCTCTCCCATGGGAACCTGATGGTCAGTGTATGTACTACCCTTTGGAAGCTTTGGACCCAAATCCGTCTCTCCTTCCCGAGGGTGAATGAACAGCGATCTCATCGTTTTCCAGGGTTTCAGGAGGTTCACGTGGTAGATTTGTTTACCCTATCCTGGACCCTGGCTGAGAGATCTCATAGTTCACCTCCCCGGTGCGGCGGAGAACTTGGAAAGGACCCTGCCACTTCGCAAGGAGTTTACTCTCTGATGTCGGTAGTAGTAGCATCACTTGGTCCCCAGGTTGGAAGACCCTCAAGCGAGCATTTTGGTTGTACTGCCTCTCTTGACGTTTTTGAGCAGATTTGAGGTTTTCCTTCGCAAACCGACCTATCATGTCTAGGCGGTTTCTAAGGTCTATGACATACTGTAGGGTATTCTTGGAGGGGGAGGGCTCCTCCTCCCAGGATTCCTTCAGTAGGTCAAGAATACCCCGAGGTTGGCGTCCATATAGGAGCTCAAACGGGGAGAAGCCTGTGGATGATTGCGGAACTTCTCGTACCGCAAACAACAGGAAAGGGAGAAGTTCATCCCAAGCTCGCTTTTCAGTATCCACAAACTTCCTAAGCATAGATTTTAAAGTACGGTTAAACCTCTCTACCAATCCATCAGTCTGAGGATGGTAGACCGAGGTCTGGACGGATTTTACCTCCAATAACTTCAGGACATCCTGCATTAACTTTGCCATGAAATTTGTTCCCTGGTCAGTTAACATTACTTGGGGAAGTCCTACCCTAGAGAACAGTTCTAACAGCCTGTGAGTAACCTGTTTAGCAATGGCTGATCTCAGAGGGAAGGCCTCAGGATACCTGGTGGCATAATCAACAACAACGAGTATAAATTTATGTCCCTTCGCAGAGGGTTCTAAAGGTCCAACCAGATCTACCCCAATTCTCTCGAATGGGACGGCTACCAAGGGCAGAGGAACCAAAGGAGCCGGCTTCTGTCCTTTTTGGCTAGTTAACTGGCATTCAGGACATGTCTCACATAGTTTCATGATGTCACCATGTATGCCTGGCCAGTAAAACCGGGACGAGATGCGGTCCGTGGTCTTATCTGTGCCCAAATGACCACCCCATGGGAGAGTATGGACTAGGGTAAACACTGTTTTAATCAACCCTTTAGGGACTAGCATCTGTCGAATGACCTCCCCTGTTTGTGTAACCTTATTCACACGATATAGTATGTCATTCAACAGTTCAAAATGTGGAAACACTTTTACACCTTGTTCATCTATTATCTTGTTGTTGACCTGTACCACCTTCTCATATTGTCTAGCCAGAGCTGGGTCCTCCCTCTGCCTCTGACGGAAGTCAGGAAGATCCAGGTCTGGCAACACTCCCGTATCTATCTGTTCCCCACCCTGGTCATCCCCGGCCATGACCTGCAGTCCTTTGGGCTGACTAATGTTACCAAAAGTCCCAGCCTTTCTTAACCAGTCCTCTTTTTCCGCATGTCTCGGTTTACGTGTCTTTGGGACATGGTGTCTACGGGGAAAAATCTCTGGGGAAAAAGGGAACAAGTCTCCGGGCTTCTCCGGTACCAGAGAAGTAGGCTCCGTAGGAGTAGGGGCCAACAATGTTTCGAGGTAGGGCCAGTCTCGGCCAAGTAGAACAGGAGCAGGTAGCTAGGGAGCAACTCCCACTAGTTGGCTAGCCTCTTGATCCTGGATACACAGTGTAACGTTCGCCGTCGGGTATCTCTTTGTATCCCCATGGATACACTCGATATTCCAAGGAGAGTCATAAGATAGTCTATTGCTTGGAATTAGGCCCTCTAGGATCAGGGTTTTTCCAGAGCCCGAGTCCAGCTTGGCATTTACTTTTGTCCCCTCCAGAGATGCCGGGACTAACCACGGATTGTGGTCCCCTCGGAGACAAGCTGTGGCAGTGGTTCTGCCATATGAACAGTCCATCTCATCTCCTGAGTCTGCAAACTCGGTCGTCCGCGGAAGCTCTCGACGGGGCTTGGTGTTTGGACCTCTTCGCTGTTGGATGTGGTCCTCCCTTCTGGTTGGTGGGGTTATCCACTCCACCGGGTGGGTGACAGGAGTCCAGGTTCTCGGGGAATACTGTGGGTGGCGGCCTCCCTTGAGTGATCCAGTGGCCTCGGACCCAGGATGGGCGTCTCGGCGGGAGTTTGTACCAGGAACCCTCCGAGATGGGAAAGGGTCTTCCGATCGGGTTGACTGGATCTCCCGAGCTGGCGGGTTGTAGACCCTCGATTGTCTGCTCTCCTGCCTCTAGTATCACTGGAAGCAACTGGTGTTTGCACCGGCCGTTCCCAGCTATCCTGTTGGGTGTCGTCGTCCAGGAAGTTTTCCACCAAGCGGACCGCTGAATTCAGGGAAAATGCAGCGTGTCTTTTTACCCAGGAGCGGGAGGAGGGGGGCAGTATCTGTATGAACTGCTCGAGCACAAACTGTTCAAGGATCTCTGCCTTGGTATGTTTTTCCGGTTGTATCCACCTGGTACATAAGTCTACTAAGCGGTGGGCTACGACCCGGGGTCTGTCTCTGTTTGTATATTTGACTGTCCGGAACCGCTATCGGTAGGTCTCTGGCGTGAGGCCTAGGCGATCCAGAATAGCAGCCTTCAGTTTCTGATAGTCCATGGCCTCGTCCGCTGGAAGAGCATGGTAGGCTGCTTGAGCTTCCCCTATGAGGAGTGGAGCCAGAGTCGTTACCCAGCGATCAACTGTCCAGCCGTGGGCCGTGGCTACCCTTTCAAAAGTGAGGAGAAATGCCTCTGGGTCTTCGGTTGGCTTCATTTTAGGCAGCATCACCGGTGGGTTATTTGGAATCCCTGGTCTGCCTGGGGCTGGGCCTTCGGCCAGCAATTGGAGTAGCTTTTCCTCCCGCCGGGCCTGTTGCTCATCTTGCTGAGCTTGTCGCTCAGCTTGCTTCTGTGCTAGCTGGAGCTGTTGCTCAAGGAACTGAGAAAAAATTGTCTCCATTTTTTTTTTCCTGTGTGGCCCTTCAGATACATGGGCCGTCCGACTTCCCACTTCTGACACCACTTGTGGCAGGACGGCCTGTAGCCAAGGTCAGGGAACAGTCCACACGTATAGTTTCAGGATAATGAAAAATGTTCAATGGCTTTATTTCTCCATTACAACATAACATGCGGGTACACTGTCCCTTTAAACAAATAAATCCTGCTCCATTTTGGGAGAAAAACTGACTAACACAGCAGACCTATCTAGCAGGCTGGCTGGCTAAACCATAACCAAACCTTCAGAGTCTTTTAAGCAGTCATGAAAACAAATGAAACAAATCTTACTTTGGCTGCAGTAAGTAGTGTGCTGTATCCGTCTGTCTAGCAGCACATACATCCATGTGCTCTTGTCTGAGAGAGCTAGCTACTGCTGGTAACAAGATCCTTTTCTACCTTTATGGCTCTCAGGTGTCAGCTTACTTCCTGACTACCTAACTTCCACCTGAGTTAACCCTTATGAGTGCTGGATGAAGCACTCAGGCATATGTCGCCCAGGCGTAACTGATAGGAGTTGACTTCACTCTGTCACAGACCTGAAATGTCTTCCTGTTGCCAGACATTTTAAAGAAGAGAGACATTCTTTAGCCACACTTAGGTATATGCCTATACTCCAGGTCCTGGTACCTACACGGGGAGGGGACAGGGGCAAAATCTTGTTACAGCAAGAGGCCAGACTAATTTTTGAGTTACGGACGGTGGCACCTGGTAGCCTAAATGAGGAGTTAAAATTGGGGTGCTTTTTGTGATACAGGCCCATTGCTTGACTTGCATGTGTGTGTTTTTAGTTTTTGTTGTATCATCCCGCTTGATAATCAGTGATCCCAAATGTTTACCATAGCTTCACTTTATTTGCACAACTTCACCTTCCCTGTTGGTTTTTGTGTTTTATTTTCTGTCCAGTATCAAGATATAGCCTCACCTGTGTTTTACTTCTTTCTACTACACATCTCCTGCTCTGATCTCTAGCTATGCCAGCAGCTTAATCATTTGCTTACTTTCACGTTGCCTGTCTATGCTGGATGATGCAGTGTTGTCCCTAGTGGCCTATTAGTGCTAGTGCGCATGCGCAATGCTGTCTGCTGGCGTCTGAAGTTGCCAGGGCACTCACTGACGCTCACTGTGTCCATATTCAGTTCGCAGTGGAGTCTGCCCTATTGGCTCCTCGGCTCACATCACTTCTGTTCGCGTATGCGCGACAGGGACTGCACTGTAAATATTGGCACTAGACGCCAGGCAATGACGTCAGAACCGACTGCTCTGATTACAGGATTGAACTCCCTACGTTGGGGGAGTGGTAGACATAAGCTTCTTGCAGAGATTGGTTGGAGCTGTGAGATAACCAGGTGAGGTGCATTTTGATATGGATTGGGTGCTGGTGATTGGTGTATTTGGTTCATGTGCACTTGTGGTGCGGGTATATATATGGGTCACTCACAGTTGATGGTTGCACGGCCCTGAGGAATGTCTTTCTGTGGGAACGAAACGTTGGCATTCGTGTAACAGTGTGTTTTCTAATACATCACTTTTGGATTACTCCTTGCTGTATGCTGTCTCTTTTATTGGTTCTTGGACTGGTAACTATGCTATATATATATATATATATATATATATATATATATATATATATATATATATATATATATATATATATATATACTAGCTGAGAGACCCGGCGTTGCCCAGGATGTAATTTTGGGGGGGGGCGTACGACAGGGTTAGGCTTCCCCCCCCCCCTTGACAGCTAGGTGGGTGACTGAGTTGACTGAGTGTGTGGTTGACTGTGTGGGTGGGTGACACTTGACTGAGTGGGTGGGTGGGTTGGTGACTGAGTGGGTGACTTTGGGTCGGTGACTGGGTGGGTGACTTTGGGTCGGTTTGACTTTGGGTCGGTGGGTGGGTGACTTTGGGTCGGTGGGTGGGTGACTTTGGGTCGGTGGGTGGGTGACTTTGGGTTGGTGGGTGGGTGGGTGACTTTGGGTCGGTGGGTGGGTGACTTTTGACTTTGGGTCGGTTTGACTTTGGGTCGGTGGGTGGGTGACTTTGGGTCGGTGGTTGGGTGGGTGAGTTGGGTCGGTGGGTGGGTGAGTTGGGTCGGAGGGTGGATGACTTTGGGTTGGTGGGTGGGTGACTTTGGGTCGGTGGGTGGGTGGGTGACTCTGGGTTGGTGGGTGGGTGGGTGACTTTGGGTGGGTGGGTGACTTTGGGTGGGTGGGTGACTTTGGGTCGGTGGGTGGGTCGGTGACTGGGTGACTTTTTCAGGGTCGGTGACTGGGTGGGTGGTTTTGGGTGAGACTGGGTGTGTGAGTGTGAGACTGAATGGGTGGGTGAGTGGGATACTGAATGGGTGGGTGAGTGTGAGACTGAATGGGTGGGTGAGTGGGAGACTGAATGGGTGGGTGAGTGGGAGACTGAATGGGTGGGTGAGTGGGAGACTGAATGGGTGGGTGAGTGGGAAACTGAATGGGTGGATGAGTGGGAAACTGAATGGGTGGGTGAGTGGGAAACTGAATGGGTGGGTGAGTGGGAAACTGAATGGGTGGGTGAGTGGGAGACTGAGTGGTAGACTGAGTGGGAGACTGACTGGGTGGGAGACTGACTGGGTGGGAGACTGACTGGGTGGGAAACTGACTGGGTGGGAGACTGACTGGGTGGGAGACTGACTGGGTGGGAGACTGACTGGGTGGGTGAGTGGGAGACTGACTGGGTGGGTGAGTGGGAGACTGACTGGGTGGGTGAGTGGGAGACTGACTGGGTGGGTGAGTGGGAGACTGACTGTGTGGGTGAGTGGGTGACTGACTGGGTGGGTGAGTGGGTGACTGACTGGGTGACTGACTGGGTGGGTGAGTGGGTGGCTGACTGGGTGGGTGAGTGGGTGACTGACTGGGTGGGTGAGTGGGTGACTGACTGGGTGGGTGAGTGGGTGACTGGGTGGGTGAGTGGGTGACTGACTGGGTGGGTGAGTGGGTGACTGACTGGGTGGGTGAGTGGGTGACTGACTGACTGAATGGGTGACTGACTGAATGGGTGACTGAATGGGTGGGTGACTGAGTGACTGGGTGGGTGACTGACTGAATGGGTGACTGAATGGGTGGGTGACTGAGTGACTGGGTGGGTGACTGAGTGACTGGGTGGGTGACTGAGTGACTGAGTGGGTGGGTGAGTGGGTGGGTGACTGAGTTGACTGAGTGGGTGGGTGGGTGGGTGACTGGGTGGGTGGGTGACTGAGTGGGTGGGTGACTGGGTGAAAGTGACTGGGTGGGTGTGTGGGTGACTGGGTGGGTGACTTGACTGACTGGGTGGGTGGGTGGGTGACTGACTGACTGACTGGGTTGGTGACTGGGTGGGTGGGTGACTGGGTGGGTGGGTGGGTGACTGGGTGGGTGACTGGGTGGGTGACTTGAGTGAGTGGGTGGGTGACTGAGTGAGTGGGTGGGTGACTAAGTGAGTTTTTGGGTGACTAAGTGAGTGGGTGGGTGACTGAGTGAGTGGGTGGGTGACTGGGTGAAAGTGACTGGGTGGGTGACTGAGTGGGTGGGTGGGTGACTGAGTGGGTGGGTGACTGAGTGGGTGACTGGGTGGGTGGGTGACTGGGTGAAAGTGACTGGGTGGGTGTGTGGGTGACTGGGTGGGTGACTGGGTGACAGTGCGTGGGTGAGAGACAGTGGGTGACTTACCTTGACCCCGTGGCATCTGGCTGGGGCAGGAGGTGAGTTCGGGAAGCAGGGGGGGGGCAAGAGTGGCAGGAGTCCCGCGCCGCGCTTCCCCTCTCCGGTAGCGGCGCACGTGAGGGGGAGTCCCGCGCCGCACTTCCCCTCTCCGGTAGCGGCGCACGTGAGGGGGAGTCCCGCGCCGCGCTTCCCCTCTCCGGTAGCGGCGCACGTGAGGGGGAGAGCAGGAGGCCCGGCCAGCGCTTCCCCTCTCCGGTAGCGGCGCACGTGATGGGGAGAGCAGGAGGCCCGGGCCGCGCCGCGAGGGGGGAGGAGCCTGGAGTTTGCTGCTGAGCAGGAGGGCCGCGGCGCACGGTGAGGGTGATGGTGCGGCTGGGGATGTTGCGGAGCGTGGGAATTTGGGTGAGGTGGGGGAGAGAGTGAGGGGCACCGGGAGAGGAGGGGGGGGTGTGTGTGGAAGGTGAGCTGCGGTCCAACTGACGGGGGAGAGTGAGGGTGTGTGTGTGTGTGTGAGGGGGGGGGTGTGTGTGAGGGGGGGGATGTGGGGGGGGTGAGGGGGGGTGGGATGTGGGGGGGGTGAGGGTGTGTGTGTGTGTGTGTGTGTGTGTGTGTGTGTGTGTGTGTGTGTGTGTGTGTGTGTGTGTGTGTGTGGTTTTTTTTGCCCGTCACTCTGCCTCAGGCCAATGAGAGGTGCGGGGCGGGCAGGCCAAGGGACCAATGAGATTGCCGCTAGGGACGCAGACATACAGTGCTTTCAGAAATATATAGTAGATACATATACATATATACATACATACACTGATTGCTATCCTACTAAATATAGAAAATATATTGATATAAAATAATATTTATCAGTTTGCCTAATCAACAATGTACGTAAAGTTCAAACACTCACACATGCCAAAGACAGAGGTCATTACACTCTGCTCATATTACTCAACCTCTCTGCAGCATTTGACACCGTGGACCACCCTATTCTCTTTCACATTCTCCATACTCTTGGTATTCGGAACAAAGCTCTGTCCTGGATCTCATCCTACCTCTCCCATGTCTTCTGCTAACACCTCCTCCTCCTCTATCGATCTCTCTGTGGGGGTACCCCAGGGCTCTGTCCTGGGACCTCTTCTCTTTTCTCTGTACACACTCTCTCTAGGTGACCTAATAACATCTTTTGGGTTTAAATATCACCTCTATGCTGACGACACACAAATATACTTTTCACCACCCGATCTGCTGTACAAACCAAAGTTTCTGAATGTCTCTCTGCTATATCATCCTGGATGGCCCTCCGCTGCCTTAAACTTAACATGGCTAAAACAGAGCTCCTCATACTTCCTCCCAAATATGGCCCTACTAGCTCCTTCCACATTACTGTTGGAACTACGATCATTCACCCAGTAGCCCAAGCACGCTGCCTAGGCGTCACACTCGACTCCTCTCTCACATTCGCCCCTCACATTCAAAACATTTCTAAAACTTGTCGCTTTTTCCAATATAACAAAGATACGCCCTTTCCTCTGTTGCTCGACTGCTAAAACTCTGACTCAGGCCCTCATTCTCTCCCGTCTTGATTACTGTAACCTCCTGCTGTCCGGCCTTGCTGCCTCTCACCTGTCTCCCCTACAATCTATCATAAACACTGCTGCCAGAATCACTCTACTCTTTCCTAAATCTGTCTCAGCATCTCCCTTCATGAAATCCCTCTCCTGGCTTCCGATCAAATCCCGCATCTCACACTCCATTCTTCTCCTCACTTTTAAAGCTTTACACTCTTCTGCCCCTCCTTACATCTCAGCCCTAATTTCTCGTTATGCACCATCCAGACTCTTGCGTTCTTCTCAAGGATGTCTTCTTTCTACCCCCTTTGTATCTAAAGCCCTCTCCCGCCTTAAACCTTTTTCACTGACTGCCCCACACCTCTGGAATGCCCTTCCCCTCAGTACCCGACTAGCACCCTCTCTATCCACCTTTAAGACCCACCTTAAGACACACTTGCTTAAAGAAGCATATGAATAGCACTGTGGATATTCTGAACTCATGATACATAAAACTTGGCCCCTGCAGACGCACTTACCAGAACTCCCTCCTACTGTCTCTGTACGTTCTCCCTACCTACCAAGTAGACTGTAAGCTCCTCGGGGCAGGGTCTCCTCTTCCTTAATGTTACTTTTATGTCTAAAGCACTTATTCCCATGATCTGTTATTTATATTATCTGTTATTTATTTGATTACCACATGTATTACTACTGTGAAGCGCTATGTACATTAATGGCGCTATATAAATAAAGACATACAATACAATATAGATCACTGTAGAGGTACATATAGCATACATATTTTATAAACTGTAATGATACATGTAGCCCTGTTTCCTATTGAATACAGTACGCTACCAATGCTGTGTAACCTGTTGGATCGCAGGGACTGAGCCTCCGCCACGGAGAGCCTGGGGCAACTTGTATGAATACTGATAACCTCTTACTTGGGGCAGCGCCTCCGCCTGCGATGGCTCCCAGCAGAGTATAAGTTGTTCCTCGCAGGACAATAATGTATTACACACACACACACAGCATATAAATGTAACCGATGACTTTACTAACGCAACCATAACCTTGCATATTATCAACAGGTGTCCCTCCCTAGAGGAGACACTATACTACTGCGTCTCGCAGGACGGGACCCACACCATGTCCAGTTCCCACTCAATATTGCCCCACCCCCAAAGTGAGGTATATGTGTGTGACTGCGCAGCCACTATGTTCGGATATGAATATATGTACAGTATACAGTTGGTGCACTTGATGGTGTTACCTGCCGAGCGCTCCAGCGCTCGGTCCTGCCAAGGAACTTCACAAAGGATCAGACGACGAATGACTTCCAGGGACACCTTCCGGGGCGATCCCACCCGGTTGGCTGTTACTGTGCAGCCGAGGTCTGAGCCCGGACCTCTGGTATGATAGTGGAAATAGCTCAAGTCCCAAAATGATCAGCAGTCTCTTAGTCTTTGGGTGATCAGATAGGACTTATCTGTTTATGCTGTTTATTCTGAATGTACCATCAGATTACCATCAGGCTGCCTTTGTACCAATAGGGCTCACCCTTCAAGCAGGGTATATTGTCTATTGTCATTAGCGCTACTATACATCACCTTTTTTTTTCTTTTCTGGTATGATAGTGCAACAGTCTCTGAATGTACCACTCTCCTGCTGATTCTAAAGGGCGGTGTCCTATCTGAGGGCCGGTCCCTACTTCCGCTTCACTCTACGGGGACTCAGGGCATAACTGGGCCGGGGCATGTGGCCTAGTGTAGGGGCTGTTGGCCTCCCTACATGTAGCGATCCTCCTCCTTCCTCCTCCCGCTCGGCTCTGCCGGCCTACTCCCCTGCGCAACCTCATAACTCTTCCTCCCGATATTCCGCCCGCCCCATAAGCTCCCTGGCGTCACCTGGTCTCGCTATGGCTTCTGGGACTCGTAGTCCCATGCGCTCCACCCTATAGGAGCAGCTCCTCTTCGCGGGCTTTCGCAACCTCCTGCTGCGCATGCGCAACCTCTGCTCCCTCACCACCTCCACGGGCTCGCCGCGCATGCGCGAACACCAACATGGCGGAGCCCACTACCTCGGTCACTGCGGAGCCTCCGATATACGGAAGCACTCCCTGCATGCTGCAACCTTCCCTATTCTCCCAGTATGCGGAGATAAGGGTAAGCCTGGGGGACCTGGCTACATCCACAACTGTCATAAAATACAATTATTACGGGTTGTGTATTTATTCTCCATAAATCAAGCAACATTGCATCGATAATGTTATTAGCATGAAAGATACTGAACAGTTCACTTCACCAAAATATTTATATATTGCTAAAAGCACAACTTCTATAGATTGAAATGTGACATATATAAAATATAACTCCAAAACTAAGTCAGTCTGACATATTAGCTATTGTGTGAGTTGTATTCACTCAGCCTCAATAACGTAGCAACAGATATATCACATCTCCTATCATACTGAATGATGGACGCATAGGTAGACATAACATTGACTCCATTATGTGTGGGCCAAAAAGCATAATCAGTCTCTTGAATATTAACTATATACATATACTGTACTAAATGTTGCTGTCACATATAGCTGGCTGTTCAACATCAGTCTGCGTTAACTTGCAGATACACAAGGTATAGAAACAATATTTTAATATTATTTTGCAATGGCACAGCGCCATCACCATTAAAATAATCTTTAAATGAATTGTGAATGTTTTAAGCCATAGCACCGGTTACATTATTTGCCCTGCTTCTGGGAAGATGGTTAGCAGCATGTCAGGATCCGTGATCCTCGGCGCGCTCCTCGCTTACCCCAAACCCACGACCGGGTGTTCCGCTTCTCCCGCCTTCTGCAACAAATCTAGTCTGCCGGTGAATACCAGCATTCAATCTAGGGGCGTGCGCGGACCACACTCTGCACTAAATGCCATCCCCGCAGGCCCCGCCTCCAGGCTACGCTCGCGCGGTGACGCCATCGTCACGCAGCGCGCACCCGCTATGCGTGGCCCTTGCACGCATGCACAGAACCTTCCACGCTCCTCTGCCTATACTACACCTGTTGCTAATTCCTCTGCCTAGTATACACCTGTGCTGATTTTCTCCAGCCAACCACAGCCATAGATACTACTGAGTATGCTCTCCTCTCATTGGACAATCTCCCTTTATATGCTCAGCTGCCCCACTGGCAAATAGGCTGAGCATAAACCTTCCTATGAGCGAAGTGTTCACTGCTGTCCTGCCTCCACAGTCTTGTTGTGCTTCCAGGTCCTTGCTCCTGACCTTAGCTTTTCCTCCGGACTCCGCTCTTCAGACCTCGGCTACGTATGACCATCCGCTCCTCTCCATTACTGACCTCAGCAAAGTACCACAACGATCCGCCTCTCCCCAATCCAGACCACCGCTAAGCACCTCCTACGATCCACTACTCTCCATCACCGCCCTCGGCAAGTATTACTGACCTTCCAG
Organism: Ascaphus truei; assembly: GCF_040206685.1. Lineage (NCBI taxonomy): Eukaryota > Metazoa > Chordata > Amphibia > Anura > Ascaphidae > Ascaphus > Ascaphus truei. The sequence goes on along the minus strand of NC_134490.1, from coordinate 5,282,416 downwards.
ACCTCTCCTACCCCGACCCGGCTATCTTGACCAATCTACACTCCAGACGCGCGCCCACGCGGCTGTGGGTTGGTGTTATATCAAATCCCCACCTTGGCCTCGCGGTCACGCTTTGTTTGTGGTGAGCGCATCGTTACAGGGAACAGCTGTTCCAAAATCAGTGCTCAGACTTCATAATTGTGATCCACAAATGTGACTCTATATGTGGGCCATGTAAATATATTAAGAAGTAGAAATAAAGAGCTTTGACAAAGCGCATTATTGCACAAAACACGTTAGAGACTCTTCCACTGCTCTTTGCTCCAGGATGTTGCTGATGGTTCAATACATTTTTACTTTCCGATCCAGCCTCCGTCGGTTTTTTGAGGCAGGGCACCTCCTAATTCTACCCCCACGGGAGGATTTCCGTTATTCTCAGATCAGTTTGCAGAGTTCAGAAACGTCCTAGTGGGAGAGAAGCGTCTCGCAGATTACAGATTATTCTGCAGATTCATGGTCGGACAAGGTGGTGAAATACGGAAAAGAACAGGTGACGAGTTTGTGCAAAACAAGCAGCGGTTTCCTACAACGTCTCCTATATGGGACATGGCATACTCTACGGCAAGGGTGCTCAAGGGTCACCAACAGGTCAGGTTTTCAGGATATCTCTGCTTCAGCACAGGTGGGTCAATCAATGGTTCAGTCGTTGACTGAGCCACCTGTGCTGAAGCAGAGATGTCCCTAATACCTGGCCTGTTGGTGGCCCTTGAGGACTGGAGTTGGCCGCTCCTGGTCTGTAGGGTTTATGTATCAAAAGCAAAGGTAGTGCAATTGTAAGCAGAGTTATTGCAGCACTTTATTTACTAAAGTCTTCCAGCTGCTAAACTTGGGCTGAAGCTGCGCAGAAAAATGCCACCGGTTTTAACAAACGCTTCGAGTTTGAAAAATTTTGGGCCACGTTTTCTAGCCGGGAGACTTTCATAAATAGATTTCACCGACACCCGCAGTAATGAAACAGCGCGGCACGCTGACGCGTGTCTGTCAAGGTGTCACCGAAGAGGAAGAACTCGCCGCACTCAATATAATAGGACTCAGGAGAGGCCAACTCCATGCCTCAAGGGACACCAACGGGTCAGGTTTGCAGGATGTCCCTGCTTCAGCACAGGTGGCTCAGTCAACAACATTGCAGTAGAAATTCAGACACTCCTTTTCATTAAACAAATATTTTTTTAATATATGTATTAAAAAAAAAAGCTAATCATTTATTTTACAGCACACATTTTATTTAAAAGTCACTAAAATAGTCCACGGTCCCCTTTGCTTTAATACATGTAGATCTTTTTTCAATCAGACACAGCACCACTCATTTTTAAGTCACTTTGAAAACGACTTAAATTCCCTGTTTTCCATGTTTCAGAATGCCAGGCGGATTGAAATGTTGGCCCAAAAGCCCAGTGGGACTGAACCTTTAATTCTCCTGCCACTAAAATGTCTTCCCAGTCACAGGTGTTAACACATTGCTGCAGATAACTCCTATAACTCCCCACTCACTGCAGCCTTATTTCTCCAGCTGTCTTGTTAAACTCACCACATGTGATAAACTGAAAGTACAAACTTCATATCTGTGGCAACAAAGTAACAGGGAATAGAATGGTATGTCCTACATGAGGAAGCACTATGTCAGGGTGCCACCTAGTGGACAAGCTGTGCAGTTACCCTTTTCTTCCAGGTATTCCTTAACCCAGGCTGTGCAGAAAAAGCTGGCAGGCATAACCTTATAGGGGGTCCGTGTTAAAATAGGTAAGAAGTACACCAAGACCAGCAAAGAGCAGCCAGGGATTCTGGGTAATGACATGCAAATGAGCACGGTGTGCTCATTTGTATTTCATTACCCAGAATCCCTGGCTACAGTGGAAGCATTGTATACCAAGAGATAATGGGGAAGGGCAGGGTTGCAGACCTGTCTGAGACGTGTAACTGTGCCAGAAGTGGGATTGTTATTTACTCTTCCTCATAATTTATCAGCAATTTTTTTGTGTTGACATAAATACGCATTTTACTGGGACTTTTATCTCTAAACTTTGCTTTACACGATCCAGACCCGATCAGTACAAAGTTGGACTGGGTGTGACATGGGTCAGGGGACCATCACACAGAAAATCCCATTGAGGCCAGTGCGAGTTTCCTTAGGATAATGGGGTGTAGTGACCCGATCAGCACTATCGCAGTAATTAATAACCACCCAAGGCTGTTATTCATTATCCTGTGAAGCCATCTTCTCGTGCTTCATTCATTTCAATGCTTAAATCCCGCTTAACAAGGGAAATAATGCTGCACCCCATATTGTATAGAGCCTACATTTCTGTAGCCACAATGTATATAACACGTGTTACTCACAGGCAGTGTTATAATCAGGACATAATATAGTTATTGTGCCACCCAGTAAACTAGAGAAATTAATGTTAAACTCTGCGTTTATACTTTATACAAGGCCTCACGGATATTCCAACTGCCATTTAACATTAAATCATTTAAAAGGCATAAAAAAAAAAAACATTAACAAAGATACATAAACTAGAAACAAACTTTATATAGTTTAACCTACATTTAAGTTGAGACCCATCTGAATGGTATATACCCGGGGTGGTTAACTCCGGTCCCCAAGGGCCACCAAAAGGTCTTCAGGATATCCTGCTGACTGAGCCACCTGTGCTGATGCCGGGAAAGGGTAACTGGGATCAGGCACTTCTTAAAATGGAATCACGCTGGATATATACTCTCAGCACTTTGGCACCCCGTGGGTTAAATGAGGGGTTTGTATTTAGCCCCTTTATCTGACTCACCCAGCAGCCTTCCATAGCCTCCTATATACCACCAGGACCCAATACAATATATCCGCTCACTGTGTACAAACATCTAGTGTATAGACAAACTTCATTCCCATTAGAATCAAGGATAAGGGCTTGTATGCCCACCTAGCATGTGTGCACCTTTAAACATGTAAATTTAGGAACGCGTCACTACCAATTAGCAGACTGCTGACCCTACATATACAGAGAGCACTACCAGTGCCTCTTCCCAGCCTTGAAAAAGCAGTACCTAGCGAAACGTACGTCGGCGATTGATGACGTCATTACGTCAGAGGGGCAGGACATGCACTTACGGTCGGAGCGCTTCCTATCCCCAGTAGCCCTTGATATGGGGCTTTGCTACTGTAGCATCTTGCAAATAGATTTTTAGCATAGACGCACCTCAGGCTGACAATTTTGAGCACCCGGTATGTAACCGAAGGTGCACGGCCACGCTTCAAGAGATACGTCTGCTGCTTAAGAACGAAGGAACCCCGTGATCTGTATATAATTCATGTTAACAGGCACTACTTGTGTACTGTGCTAGGCGTCCCTGACTTTGCATCTCACACTGTTTTGACACATATATGTTTCATGCCAAGGGACATGACTTTAATCCTCAAGAGCCTCATGTTAACAGGCACTACCTGTGTACTGTCATAGGAGCCACTGATTTTGCTTCACACACAGCTAAGATGCACACGCACGATTAGTGCACCGTGAGAGCGGGCTCTCACCTTCCAGATTGGCTGGATATATACATGGTCACCCCAGGGTCTTCACTCTCTGATCCACACGTGGACAGGCACTATATGTGTATTGTCATAAGAGTAATTGATATCATTATGACTCCCTGAACTGTGCGATGCGACTCCCTGAACTGTGCGATGCGGGTGGCTATTGTATTGGCCCGTGTGTGAACATATGTGATTATACTCCAGACGCAGCTTACTGTCACCTTATCTCACATATACTGTGGGGCAAACTCAGGCTTGCTACGCATGCTACATGTGCATCCTAGGGGGCAAGACAGCACTATCTACATAGGACTGCTACCCCTATGTGTGTATATGCACTACCTGTGTACTAGCTTGATGAACACTTGTTACCTTATTAACCCTTGAGACACTGGGCTATGTAGCCACCTTCTGTGACTATTTACCTCTATACGAAACAGCCCACACTACTATCTTGATTTGCATCACTTACCATATACTGCGATGGTGTCCCAAGTATTCTCGGTAGTGGGTGTCAGGTATTATCAGGTTTCATAAGATTTTAGATAGCACAGTTATCCACATTTAGGTTCATTTGTCTTTTATTTAATTCGCTGTATACTGGCTTACAATAGTATAAACACTGGACTCACAGCGGTCCTCCATTATTTTAACTTTCTGAGTTACGACTCTATTAAACTTGTATATTTTAATATTCACTCACTCCTCTCTCTCAACACATGTATTCTAGTACACCTGTCCATTATTAGTGGTTGAGTGCTCTCCTTGGGGCTCTTGTTCTCTCGTTGCTGATGCCGGGATAGCCTGAATACCTGTCCTGTTGGTGGCCCTTGGGGACTGGAGTTGACCACCCCTGGTATATACAGCGTTTCAGTTAAGCTGTGTTTGCGGGATCAGGACTCGCTCAGGACTATGAACCAAGGAATATGTACAACGTGCAGCATCTCACCTTCCCAAAGCCCTTTATAGCAGCAGCAGCAGCAGCACAATAATACATGCCATGGTCTGTTTGTATTAAATATCATTTATTGTGTTTTCACAGCAATAGTTTAGCAGTAGTCAAAAACATGAAAATAAATTAATCTGCTACATTTGTTTTTAACCAATGTACAAAATCCTTGCATCGTATCCAGCCCCCAAAAGTAAAACATAGTGCCCACATATATGGTAAACAACAAGCATCAGATGAACAACCCGGGAGGGGGAAGAGATCGGATTCCTATGTAACAATCCCAGCAGATCTGCATATACAATATGTGAGAGACCCAGCCAAAGAAACCTCATTAGTGCACAGAGGCCTAATAACTCCATTACATGTAATGTTACATTTCCTTTGGCACCAATTTTTGTTGCCAGCAGACGGACACCGAACATGCCAGGATTTATTACCCAAAGTTTTCCTAGGGTAAAAGCTGCCCCAGAACAGTGCGATAGAAAATATCGATGTTATCAGTCTATCGTTGTTTTCGTCTCCCCACTAGGAAAACAGTGTATTAGCTGCCAGATAAGGGCGTAATAAGCACATGGTCCTGTGTAACTGTACATTCCTAGATTGCATAGTGATGGGTAGTGAGCACCGCCAGGTCTCCAAGAGTAAAAGTGAAATCCATCCATTGGCCATGCTGAGCAGCTGGAATAACTGCAGACCTGAAACACAATGCCGGTCCAGCTGCTAGCCACACATGGTGGCCAAGCCAACAACTACCGAGCCCTTGCCATGTCTCTCCCTTTGTAAACAGTTTGTGGCAAACTCTCATACTAAGAAATAATCCTGACTTCTCATGTACCAAAGCAGGCAGATAACATGCCCATGAGGTATATAAAAGCAAATCGCAATCTGACATTCATACGGTTCCAGTTCTCGTTGTAAATCAGAAGATGAGCGTTTAATTACACAGACCTCGTCCCCGGCCCTTCTGTGAGATGAAACAGCAGGCATTGTACTAATAGTAATCACTTACAAACAGATGTTATGGGAACGCACCGTCTGAAAAAGTAGGAATTATTGGAGCAAATGCTTAAAAGACATCAGCAAAAAAAAGAAATGTGCATTTAATAAAGGTGAGTAGAGCTTTGTACCTATAGAGATGCATTCTGTATTACATGTACCTATAGAGATGCATTCTGTATGACAAGTTCCTATAGAGATGCATTCTGTATTACATGCACCTATAGAGATGCATTCTGTATTACAAGTACCTATAGAGATGCATTCTGTATTACATGTACCTATAGAGATGCATTCTGTATTACATGCACCTATAGAGATGCATTCTGTATTACATGCACCTATAGAGATGCATTCTGTATTACAAGTACCTATAGAGATGCATTCTGTATTACATGTACCTATAGAGATGCATTCTGTATTACATGCACCTATAGAGATGCATTCTGTATTACATGCACCTATAGAGATGCATTCTGTATTACAAGTACCTATAGAGATGCATTCTGGATTACATGTACCTATAGAGATGCATTCTGTATTACATGCACCCATAGATATGCATTCTGGATTACATGTACCTATAGAGATGCATTCTGGATTACAGGTGTCGGTATAATGGTTGTATTTCTAGCTTCCTTGTAAAGAGAATGTGGTCTGTATATTTCCCTGAGACATTTAAATGATTCACAGCAGTCGTCCAATTCAATTTGAATCCTATTTTTGATGCCATTATACCTTTGCCGGGCAACAATTTCACTAAAGCAGTGGTCGGGGAACCTTTCCTCAGGGCTCAGCCACCCCAAGTTTAGGGTAACCCCTTCACATCCCATTCCTTTGCAAAGCAGGCACAGGGGTGTGTGAAGATGCATTGGTTACACGTGTAACCCGGCGATCATTGAGGAGAGGCTCACACCTGGAAAGTGAGGCAGATACAAGTTATTATGTATTGGTTTAAAGACTGTTCCCATTAACCCCTTCAGTGCTGATGTGGGGGAGGGGAGCTCAGCATTGTATTACATCAGGGGTGATCAACTCCTCAAGGTCCACCAATAGGCTTTCAGGAAATCCCTACTTCAGCACAGGTGGCTCAGTCTTCGACTGAACCACCTGTGCTGAAGCAGGGATATCCTGAAAGCCTGACCTGTTGGTGGCCCTTGAGGACTGGAATTGGTCATCCCTATTACATTACTCATCATTTCAGGGATTAATCATTTTAGTGCTGAAGCAACGGTCAGTTCTACAGTCAGGGCCGCACTAAATTATTAAATTATTAAATAATTAACTTCAGTACTGGGGCACCTGCCACATATTGCAGCACCATTTAGTAGAGATGGTGATAACATTCACAGAAATGTATTATTCACAGCTCCGAGCGGGTTAGGATTCAGTGAGGGATGGAGGGGCCAGAGAGAGGACCGGATGGGGTCAGGGCAGCTCCCCGCACTGTGCGATGACTATTTTTTTGCCGGGCCGGCCATTCTTCGCACCAAAAACCTCCATTTTCTTGACCACGTCGTAGCCGTCCTTTACATAGCCAAACACCACGTGTTTATTGTCCAGCCTGGAATAGGAGAGGGACAAAGGTATCAGAAGCAGCCACAAGGTAAGACTGGTGGGAGGTACAAGTGGTCCAAGGCAGGAAGTGTCTCCGTGCACCAAAAATAGATGTTAGACGCCTCCCGGTAGCTGTAATTGTGCTGGTGAATTACATGTAACATTGTATACACGGAAGCAGGCGGACCAGTGGTGAGAAGCCCATTGGTTGCAGTTAAATGGTTTTTCTAGATACATTTAGTTGGGGACGGGAAATAAAAAAAACCCTGAAGTGCCTGTACAATTCTGTGTGCCCCGTCAGTGCTATAATATTTGTTTCACATATGGGGGTTCCCCCGCTCAGTGGGTGCCCTGTGGCCCTTGTGGTATAAGATGTTATGAATAAATGTGTGCATTCTTTCCCTGGTATTTTGTGGGTTGTTCATTCATTTAACAAAGATCATTTTAATTTTGCCATTTAAGCCGTTGGATACTGTGCACTTATACGTTAAGGAACCAGCTGCACCCAAGCACCCTGCAGTCATACTGTAAGGAACCAGCTGCACCCAAGCACACTGCAGTCATACTGTAAGGAACCAGCTGCACCCAAGCACACTGCAGTCATACTGTAAGGAACCAGCTGCACCCAAGCACCCTGCAGTCATACTGTAAGGAACCAGCTGCACCCAAGCACACTGCAGTCATACTGTAAGGAACCAGCTGCACCCAAGCACACTGCAGTCATACTGTAAGGAACCAGCTGCACCCAAGCACACTGCAGTCATACTGTAAGGAACCAGCTGCACCCAAGCACCCTGCAGTCATACTGTAAGGAACCAGCTGCACCCAAGCACACTGCAGTCATACTGTAAGGAACCAGCTGCACCCAAGCACACTGCAGTCATACTGTAAGGAACCAGCTGCACCCAAGCACACTGCAGTCATACTGTAAGGAACCAGCTGCACCCAAGCACCTTGCAGTCATACTGTAAGGAACCAGCTGCACCCAAGCACACTGCAGTCATACTGTAAGGAACCAGCAACAAACAAGCACACTGCAGTCATACTGTAAGGAACCAGCTACAACCAAGCACCCTGCAGTCATACTGTAAGGAACCAGCTACAACCAAGCACCCTGCAGTCATACTGTAAGGAACCAGCTGCACCCAAGCACACTGCAGTCATACTGTAAGGAACCAGCGGCACCCAAGCACCCTGCAGTCATACTGTAAGGGACCCGCTGCACCCAGGCACACTGCAGTCATACTGTAAGGAACCAGCTGCACCCAAGCACCTTGCAGTCATACTGTAAGGGACCAGCTGCACCCAAGCACCCTGCAGTTCTACTGTAAGGAACCAGCTGCACCCAAGCACACTGCAGTCATACTGTAAGGAACCAGCTGCACCCAAGCACCCTGCAGTCATACTGTAATGAACCAGCTGCACCCAAGCACCCTGCAGTCATACTGTAAGGAACCAGCTGCACCCAAGCACACTGCAGTCATACTGTAAGGAACCAGCTGCACCCAAGCACCCTGCAGTCATACTGTAAGGAACCAGCTGCACCCAAGCACACTGAAGTCATACTGTAAGAAACCAGCTGCACCCAAGCACACTGAAGTCATACTGTAAGGAACCAGCTGCACCCAAGCACACTGCAGTCATACTGTAAGGAACCAGCTGCACCCAAGCACACTGCAGTCATACTGTAATGAACCAGCTGCACCCAAGCACACTGCAGTCATACTGTAAGGAACCAGCTGCACCCAAGCACACTGCAGTCATACTGTAAGGGACCCGCTGCACCCAAGCACACTGCAGTCATACTGTAAGGAACCAGCTGCACCCAAGCACACTGCAGTCATACTGTAAGGGACCAGCTGCACCCAAGCACACTGCAGTCATACTGTAAGGAACCAGCTGCACCCAAGCACCCTGCAGTCATACTGTAAGGAACCAGCTGCACCCAAGCACACTGCAGTCATACTGTAATGAACCAGCTGCACCCAAGCACAATGCAGTCATACTGTAAGGGACCCGCTGCACCCAAGCACACTGCAGTCATACTGTAAGGGACCCGCTGCACCCAAGCACACTGCAGTCATACTGTAAGGGACCAGCTGCACCCAAGCACACTGCAGTCATACTGTAAGGGACCCGCTGCACCCAAGCACCCTGCAGTCATACTGTAAGGAACCAGCTGCACCCAAGCACCCTTCAGTCATACTGTAAGGGACCCGCTGCACCCAAGCACACTGCAGTCATACTGTAATGAACCAGCTGCACCCAAGCACACTGCAGTCATACTGGAAGGAACCAGCGGCACCCAAGCACCCTGCAGTCATACTGTAAGGGACCAGCTGCACCCAAGCACCCTGCTGTCATACTGTAAGGAACCAGCTGCACCCAAGCACACTGCAGTCATACTGTAAGGAACCAGCTGCACCCAAGAACACTGCAGTCATACTGTAAGGAACCAGCTGCACCCAAGCACCCTGCAGTCATACTTTAGTTGCAGATGAGCAGAATTCAACTTGAACGCTTTGAGTAGGTTACCTTCTACTATATTTAGCTGAAGCCGTTGCCTTGGCAGTGAGGGGTGAGAGGCCCCCCTACCCCAGGAAGAGCTATATCATATCATGACCACACATGAACTCCAGTCTCATGATGCCCCCTAGTGGACATTATCACATCTGCACGTTATTTCACAGCCATATATCTTTATACCAGGGGGGCCAACATCAGTCCTCAAGGGCCACCAACAGGTCAGAGTTTCAGGATATCCCTGCTTCAGCACAGGTAGCCCAATCAGATGATCAGTCTTTGACTGAACCAGCTATGCTGAAGCTGGGATACCCTGAAAACCTGACCTGTTGGTGGCCCTTGAGAACTGATGTTGGCCCCCTCTGCCATACATGCGGCCCCCAGATATTCAGCCAAGTGGAACTGGAACCAGTGTGAAACCGTTTGCAGGGGAGAAGTGCTTGGAACCTATTTAATGTCCAGCATTACACAGGTAGAGAGGGCGGTCAGTCATTTCTCATTGTCCCTACGTGATACATTGTAACAGTTCCCTCCCAGCAGGGGGTAGAACACAGAGCACCCGACATGTTGCAGACTCATTAATATCTAAAGAGAGAAGAGGCGCAAGAGAAGCGCAGGGGGTGAAACCGAAAGCATTCACTGTGACTGAGGCTTCTTACCGGCCCCTCAAAAAGGAAGTTTCTCAATATAACCCAAAACCCCGGCAGTGTTTCTGTCTGGCAGCAGATTTCTTCGTTCCTAGGAACCCTCGGCTCCCCCGGACATCCCTAAAGGGTTCCCTGCAATGTTCCGGTCATTCCAAAATGACAGATGTCCTGAAAACCTGACCTGTTGGGGGCCCTTGAGGACTGGAGTTGCCCGCCCCTGGTCTACACACACCGTGGCTTCAGAAACTCCCACATACATCTGTGGCTGCGCAGGGGTTGGTGGCAGTGCCTGGGTCAGAAGGACAGAGACCCCATTCCCAGCGCCTGGCTGGTATTAACATTGCATGGTAACCGAGTCTATCCGTCTCCCTCTGCAGCTATATACACAGTAGCAGCCCGAGGAGAGGGACCAAGCTTGGGTTAAGACAGGGCAGCCCACGGAAAGCAAAAAACAAATGTAAACGTGTCTACCTCCTAATTGGTAGGCCACGAACAGACCACGAAAAAGAGGCATTCGTATACAGTGTGTAATACATCAGGTGATGCCTAATCCCCCCGTGTCAGCACCAACAGGGAAGAACACACTCACCATTCAGTTTCCGCAGTACAGATAAAGAACTGGGACCCGTTTGTGTTCGGTCCCGCATTGGCCATCGAGAGGACTCCTAGGAGAAGACAATAAAGATAATTAGTTACAATGTATCCTTAACTGGAAGCAATGTATCTGCTACACACCACATGGAGACTTGCAGTACAGCAGCTAGTCAGGGACAGTTACCATTTTTAATCTCCTGCACTTATACATGTGGGTCACTGTTTACAATGCGGTTTGTTATACAGTGGTGTAATCCAGAGATATACAACCCGTGATTAGTAACTAACACATAGATCCACCTCCAAACATGCACAAACATAGCTGATGCCTTCAAGGAGTAGAACAATATTCAGACATTTATTTTCTTACATCCTGTACCTGCTGTATTGCAATCTTTTATCACATTGACCTTTCCACAAAATGGGAAACATTTTCTCTGGCACCTATTAAAGATGGCCACCACTTTGATTTTCTACACCTGCCCTGATCACTGCAACATTGGAAGGTTTGCTGCATTATACGTATAAGAGCAGCAGGGGGTGTGTATTCTGTGATTAGGGACGGAGCGTGGCAAGTTGCATTGTGCTGTGGGGAGACACGCAGGCTCCTACACAAGGGTCCGAGTCTTCTCTTTGTTAAATTAGGATACAGTAAAAGGCCTGGATCCCCGTGTCAGAAATAGTCACGTAATAAAGATCATGTTAAAGAAACAATCGTTCTAACAACATTTTGTTACCTAAACTGCAGAATTGGCTTCCTTAAACAAATGTGATTATTCTTAAAACAAACATGTCACTTTCCTGGGGAAACTCCCCCAAACCCTTTATATGGGAGGGCCACTTTGCCTGTGGAATATGGAGCGTGACGCTGGCCGATCACTCAAAGGGGAGAAATCTCAGTCCTCCCAAATCTATACCCATATTGCACGCTTACTGCAGGGCGGCCAACTCCAGTACTCAAGGGCCACCAACAGGACAGGTTGAGGATATCCCGGCTTCAGCACAGGTGGCTCAGTCTTTGACTGCACTACCTGTACTGAAGCAGAGATATCCTTAAAACCTGACCTGTTGGTGGCCCTTGAGAACTGGAGTTGGCCACTCGCGCGCTACAAGCTCATCCAATCAAACCTACAAGCAAATATCATCTGCACTTAGACTACAGAGAGACTAGGATATACACTTATTAAATTGTCACCTCTTCGGGTCAGTGACTCCCTAGCAACCTGTTCCCACTTATGTCTGTAACTTAATGAAAGAAAATACTTTGTGGTTTTCCTTTTTGGGAAAGCCCTCACAATTCCCCCTGCCGTCATGTTGCTAACATTGGTTCATTTTGCTCCCAAACAGGAAGTCCGTGTTTGAATCCCGCAGCTCCCATGTAGGGGCGGCCTGACAATGAAACGGGCGTACCTGGCCCCGTGTGCTTCAGTGTGAAATTCTCATCCGGAAAGCGGCTGCCATATATGGATTTCCCGCCGGTGCCGTTGTGATTGGTGAAATCGCCACCCTAAAAATGCAAAAAAAAAAAAAAAAAAGATCCCTGATGTTAAAAGGTTACAATAGATATTACAAGCCGAGGCACGCCTGAATACGACCAGTCCTGTTACTAGAAGTACAAGGATACGTTTATACAGCCAGAAAGGATTTTAGTTTTACATGTCTTCTCTACAAAGCCGCATGAAATCCGAACCATCCCGAATGTCATAATAATGGAAATACTCTGCGCAAAAACACAAGGACCCCAGGGAGACCTGTAATATGGGGTGCTATTATGAAAGATTTGGGGCCAAATCAACACAGAGTTAAGACTTCGCACGGGCAATGCGTTTGCCGCCAAATAAGCATAAAAGCCAATGACTACCGTATTTATAAGCGCACAGCGCTACACGTTCTCTGCTGGTGATGGGAACGCAGCGGGACCGTGCACCCAATACGTAGTGTTTAAAACGCGTTACTAGCAACATACCCCACTATGTAATGTGGCACTTACAGAAAAAGGGAGAAGTGTTCGTTTTTTGCTGCTTGTTGTAATAACAGTATGAGGGTCACCACCAGGTCTTCAGGATATCCCTGCTTCAGCACAGGAGGTGGCTCAATCAGAACCACCTATGCTGAAGCTGGGATATCCTGAAAACCTGACCTGTTGATGGCCCTTGAGGACTGGAGTTATAAGAAAGGCCGGCGAGAGAACAATCAGACTTACCTGGCACATGAAGTTAGGGATGATCCGGTGAAAAGTTGACCCTTTGTAACCGTAACCGTTCTCACCGGTGCACAGGGCGCGGAAATTCTCTGCAGAGAAGGGCACGTTCAGAACGTTAAAAAAGGTCAATTAAACTATTGACTGTTGCATGTTAACCTTAGATTGTAAGCTCCCCGGGCCAGGGAATTTATCTTTGCTGCACTTATAGTATTATACTACCCCGTATTGGCGCTCTTAAAAAAGTGCTGCGACACTGTGGGCACTATATAAATAAAAATATACATCCACATTGCTGGGCTGTGGGCAATGCAGGGGTTAATGGGGCAGTGCTAAATAACAGAACTGGTTAAGATTAAAGCAGGAGGATTACACATTTTCCACTTAAAGACACTGTCTTCTAAACTGGTTTTTAGAATGACCTGGTTCGTCGTCTTTGGGCCATTTATCACTTCTGATTAATACAGTTTATCATCAGATTGCTCATCAAGCGCCAACATATGCTGCAGCGCAGTACAATGGGGGTACAGAGTTATGAATATTACATAAACAGGGTGACCACCCAAATCAGGAGAAAAGCACAAACCGACACCGGAGGCGATGAGGCCTCGCTCCTCAGAGCTTTCACTCTACAGGGAATAAGGGCAATGTTGAAACAAAATGTAAAGTGGCCGCTCATTGTGGGGATGGAGTATGTCTCAGGGCGGAGTCACAGTTTGGGGGTTGGGATGTCAGAACAATACACATAAAAATAATATTATAGGCTAAAGATGTTAAATTCCGGGCATTATTGAAATCCCTGCTCTTTGATTGGATAAAATTCCAGGCATTATTCATTAATAGGCCGGAATTTTTGGCACGGTGCCAAGTTTTCATTTCCAGCCAATCAGCTTTCATTTGGCTGAGCAGCTTAGGCAAGAAACGTGATTGGACAGGAGGCAGCAGCCAGGCAGCGACCTCCCCCCCCCCCCCCCCTGCAAAGTGCGTGTTTGTGTGTGTGACTGCAGTGTGTGTGTGGCTGCAGTGTGTGTGTGGCTGCAGTGTGTGTGTGGCTGCAGTGTGTTTGTGGCTGCAGTGTGTTTGTGGCTGCAGTGTGTTTGTGGCTGCAGTGTGTTTGTGGCTGCAGTGTGTGTGTAGCTGCAGTGTGTTTGTAGCTGCAGTGTGTTTGTTTTTGTTTGTGTGTAGCTGCAGTTTGTGTGTATATATACTGTAGCTGCAGAGTTTGTGTTACTAAAATTTCTGTGTCTGTGTGTGTGTGTGTATATAGCTGCAGAGTTTGTTTGTGTTTATGGCAGGCTAGCAGCAGAGTGTGTGTGCGTAGGTCTGCCTGCAGAGTTGTGTGCGTAGAGCTGCAGTGTGTTGTATTTGTGTAACTGCAATTTCTCTGTGTGTATATAACTGAAGAGTGTGTGTGTGTAGCATTAGTGTATGTGTGTGTGTGTTTGTGCGCAGCAGCAGGGTGTATGTTTGTAGCTGCTGAGTTTGTCTGTGTGTAAGTCTGTCTGCAGAGTTTGTGTGTAGAGCTTCAGTGTTGTGTGTTAGTGTGTACAGAGGGGGCTGCAGAGTTTGTGTGGAGGCTGCACAGTGTGTGTGTATTTATAGAGTGGGGGGACAGCTGTGTTTGTGTGTGTGTGTGTGTGTGTGTGTGTGTGTGTATATATTTTTTTTTTTTTAATGTAAGTACAGTTTTATTTTAATTTTTAAAAAAAATCTATATAACTATACAAAAGTGTCTATTATTTATGAAATAAGCCTACATTTAACCTATAATAGTAATAATCCCCTCAGAACAGGGCATTACTGGCCAATAATGCCCTGGCTGGGTTACCTCGGCTTCGCCTCGGGCCTTCAACTCTTCCAGCCAGGGCATTATTGCCCAGTAATGCCCTGTTCTGAGGGGATTATTACTTAAATAACAGAATAACTGGAGACCAGGGTTAGTCTCGTGCAAATCTGAAAGTCTGCGATGTAAAGATGCAGGGAGGGACCAAGAGTGTAACAGTATCACACAGATGTGACACAAACACACACAGGCTGCCAAAATCCTCCAATTAACATGCACAACAAGTACCAACCAGCAACAGGCGCTTCTCCGAAGGAATATGCGGCAAAAACAAACATTCTCCATTGAAATTCTCTGGAAGATTTCACAGTTCTAACAAATGTTGATGTGAAAGTCATCGTCGTCCTTCCCCGCCCCCCAGCATCCTTCCTCATCATCCCCCCCCCCCCCCCCCAAAACCCCCCACACCCAAACTGTGATTCTCAGAAAACCCGTTTGGATTCCCGTGCACTATCCTGTTTCTAGTGATCAATAAGCTTCATCTCTAGCATTGGGGTTACACCGGTCACCGTGACACTGGGGAGAGCTCCATTTTAACCTCCTTTGTTTTACACTTACATCTCCTGAATAAAGCACCAGATCTTTTTAAATGAATTCAGCTTCGGAAAGAGAGGGCGGGACCCGAAAACCTAAGGCGCTAATCAGACATCACCAGCATGCACACAGGAGGTAGGTTACCATTAGATTTCTCCCATCCAGAGAAGGACCAGGATTAATAATAATACTAATAATAATCTTACCTGCCGTCTTTGGCACCACGTCAGCTTTTAACTGAAAAGAAAAATTATATATTTTTAGTTGAGGGGAAATTATTTTACAGTTAAAGAAATAATGCGCAGTTAAGTTTCACCTTGTTATGAAATACAATATCCTTTGTGGGTGCAGCATGTCGCAGGCATGTACATCTTATCCTAATAACAACAACTTCATCAAATGGGGTGTTGAATAAAACAGAGATGTGTGTGTGTTTGTGTGTATATATATTAACGAGAGAAGAGATAATCCAGCGATTTGGAAGAGAGGAACTGGTCTCATTGTTACTTCTCACGACTTCCTGTGACATGTGGCATGTCCGTGGCTGGTTATTACATATATATATATCTCAGGTTCTTCGTGTTTTTCGCCCTTCTTCTGTGGAAGGGACGTGTCAAATATTTGTAAGCAGAGAATTCAAATTGTATCTCTTGTACCTGTCCTGCTGTGTCCTGGCACAAAGTAACCGTTCTATCTAACCAGGAAATGTTATATCCACCGGTCATTCCCAACACCTGGATTCTGCCGCCTTGTACATTACACCCGTCGCTGGAATCCATTTATATCGCTTCCTCCCAGCTCACGTGCTGCCCAACGCGGACCAAACTAAAGATTAACCCCCCCCGCAGAAAGCGGCGCGTGGCCAGGACTGGCAAAAATAAAAAACAGTCCAAATCCTAAACTCCTACAGAAGAGGTAACTATGGAAGCTTCAAACTAATACTTACCCTACTAAGGTCTGATTGCGAACCATGGAACCATTCCCCTGCTATCATGCCACGAAATACACTTTATTTAGGTTCGTGTTCGTCCTTCCCTAATCAGTTATAGAGATATATATAAATTAGGAAGAATCCGTATCCCTACAGGGCAGGGGTCGTCCCAACTAGGAAAAAATGGAAATGTTATATATAGCGTGTGTGTGTGTATGTGTATGTGTATGTGTGTGTGTGTGTCTGTGTGTGTGTCTGTGTGTGTGTCTGTGTGTGTGTCTGTGTGTGTGTCTGTGTGTGTGTCTGTGTGTGTGTCTGTGTGTGTGTCTGTGTGTGTGTCTGTGTGTGTGTCTGTGTGTGTGTCTGTGTGTGTGTCTGTGTGTGTGTCTGTGTGTGGCTTTGGAGCGTTTGCAAGCTTTGTAATGTGGTGATTGTCTCCACAACGAGGTAAAGAATTGTTGTCTGTTGTGTTCACTGTAGTAATAATAATAATAATTGTAATAAGCCGCATTAGTCAAACAGATTGCTGGATTAGTCCCTCAGCTGAGCCGCAGAATAAGGACGCGTGTCCCTGTTATGACACGGAGCGTTTACTTGGGAATTCCAGCAGCAGAAAACGTGTTTGGACAAGATGTAAAAGAAAGAAGTGTTCTCCAACTAATGACCCGGGCACAGAGCACCGAGTCGGCGAGTTCGCCAGCAGGAACGCCCGGGTTACGCCTCTTCAAGGAAGCGAAACAGAACGGGGTGGATCACATTGCTCAGTGTGTGCACATCGCGCTCTTTAAATATTCAGGCGGAATTCTCGAAATCCCTGTGTCACAGTAGAGACAAACACGCTGGGCTGTCTCTCTCTGGGACCACTGTGTTGTTCGGGCCACAAAATATGCAGTAGGAAACTGAAGGGGTTAAATGGTGGGATCAAAATATTAGCCGCAGAAAATGCCCTCCTTTGCCTTGAAAAGTGGTAACACGGCAAACGCTCCGCAGGTCACTTTGGCAGTGAAAGGGTAAACACCCCCATATAGTGATACAGAGTAACTGTCCTACCAAAGCTCAACCTCCTTAGATCAAAATGATCAAGGCGCAGTGCTAAAATAACGGTGCCCTCTTGCCACGCTGATTCCTTTGAAAGCCGCCTCGCCCGCTTACCGACAGCGCCCCCGTATAACCAGCCCTGTGTAGAGCACATTGAATGCGCTGGGCTGGGATTGTAGATCACTCCTCCCATGGATGGGAACCAGTGTGGGCTTAAAGACAACTGCAGAATTTTCAGCTACGGGGACCCCCCCTCCCCCAAGTTACTCAAAGGTTAAAGTCACCGTTGTCCTTGGTCACTGTAGAAAAATTTAAATGGCCGCCGAATCTCACAGGTGGCATGGACCAATGGGATGGTTGCTACATCATCCGTTGCACTTTGCTATTGGACGGCGTGTGGTTCTGCACCACGGGAAACCTGCCAGTGCAAACATCAATTAAAAAAAATATTCATATTATGCTCTTACTTGTGCGACGCGCATATTCTGCAGCGCGGCACAACGCGGGAGGGACGCGCATATTCTACAGCGCGGCACAACGCGGGAGGGACACGCATATTCTGCAGCGCGGCACGCATATTCTGCAGCGCGGCACAACGCGGGAGGGACAGTCACTGTGTATAACAAAAAGAAGGAACTTTATTTCATATAGCGCTTTTCTCCCAATGGGACACAAAGCGCGTCACAATGACAGTATAGCACGTGTCACAATGACAGTATAGCGCGCGTCACAATGACAGTATAGCACGTGTCACAATGACAGTATAGCACGTGTCACAATGACAGTATAGCGCGTGTCACAATGACAGTATAGCGCGTGTCACAATGACAGTATAGCGCGTGTCACAATGACAGTATAGCGCGTGTCACAATGACAGTATAGCACGTGTCACAATGACAGTATAGCACGTGTCACAATGACAGTATAGCACGTGTCACAATGACAGTATAGCGCAGCACACAGGAATGTTACAGACACAGGTCCCTGCGCAGCTGAGCTTACACTCTATGATTTTGGTGCCTGAGGCACAGGGAGATGAAGTGACTTGCCCAAGGTCACAAGGAGCTCAGTGTCATTATCAGTCATTACTCACTGAGCGGCTCCTGCACATACAAGTTATGTCAGACCATAGGAAAGGTCCCTGCTCCAAGGAGCTTACAATCTAAATGATATCCCCAAAATCTGGGGTGGGGTGGAGCCTGAAGAGGGTCAGTGGGATCTCCTATTGCTCTGACATGAGATCCTCTGTCCCCCAAGTCCTCCCCCCCCCCTTCTCACCAACTATTTCCTTCTTCACAGGAAGTCTGAACTATCAGCCTGTCGCAGACACACAGTATCAAGGTCACAAAGCAGCCGGGACACGGCAACATGTGACCCTGGGCACCAGTCAGAGGGCGAGCGTGGGCACAGGGAGCCAGGAACCGGGGGAACTGTTTGCTTTGGTTGTTTGATTCAGAATTACAACAGAGCTGAAGGGCAAAGGGAATTTACACTGTGCTAAAAACTTCATATGTGCCCCCCCCCCCCTTACGTGTCCCCCAGCCACCCACATACGCGTCCAACCAGCGTCAGCCACCCACTGCTGCCCCATACGTGTCCAAGTCACCCACCGCTGCTCCCATATGTGTCTTGAGCCACCCACCGCTGCTCCCATACGTCTCCGAGCCATCCACCGCTAACCCATACGTGTCCCCAACCACCCACCCACCGCTGTCCCCATACGTGTCCCCAACCACCCACCGCTGTCCCCATACGTGTCCCCAACCACCCACCCACCGCTAACCCATACATGTCCCCAACCACCCACCCACCGCTAAAACATACGTGTCCCCAGCCACCCACCGCTGTCCCCAACCACCCACCCACCGCTAACCCCATACGTGTCCCCAACCACCCACCCACCGCTGTCCCCATACGTGTCCCCAACCACCCACCCACCGCTGTCCCCAACCACCCACCCACCGCTAACCCATACGTGTCCCCAGCCACCCGCCGCTGCTCCCATACGTCTCCGAGCCATCCACCATTAACCCATATGTGTCCCCAACCACCCACCCACCGCTGTCCCCATACGTGTCCCCACCCACCCACCGCTGTCCCCAACCACCCACCCACCGCTGTCCCCATACGTGTCCCCAACCACCCAACGCTGTCCCCATACGTGTCCCCAACCACCCACCCACCCACCGCTAACCCATACGTGTCCCCAGCCACCCACCGCTGTCCCCATACGTGTCCGCAGCCACCCACCACCACCCCCATACGTGTCCCCCCGCGCCACCCACCGCTGCTCCCATACGTGATCAAGTCACCCACCTCTGCTCCCATACGTGTCCCCAGCCACCCACTCATGCCCCATATGTGTCCACAGCCACCCATCAGTGCCCCATACGTGTCCCAGTCTCCCACCACTGCCCCATACGTGTCCCCAGCTGACACTTGCATGTTTGGCCAAAGCACACAGTGCCCTCATTAATCCCCGTCACCGCCACAGGGACGCACAGCGGAAGAGTAAAAGTACCATATAAAGACCTGAGTAATAAAGTACTACAATGTAAAGCCCCAGAGTAACTATCACCAAATATTACTTATTATTTCCCCACACTTTCACTAGTACAGGAGCATCCTACTGAGTAACACAAGTAACAAAATCCCCCACATTAGGTAAGGGAAGCCTGGCTGGGTAATAAGGTACTCGGCACCTGCCAGGAGCCGCTCTTTGTATTTCCAGCGAACTTTCTGCGGCAAAAAAAGTTACAACTAAAAAAAAAGTCCCAAAACAGAAAGAAATTTTTGGTATTTTCAAAAGTTTCAGAATCGCAAGCGAGATTCAAAAGTGCCACGATACAAACGCGCGTGGCACGAAGGAACAGCGCGTGGCACGATGCAAACTCGCGTGGCACGATGCAAACTCGCGTGGCACGAAGGAACAGCGCGTGGCACGAAGGAACAGCGCGTGGCACGATGCAAACGCGCGTGGCACGAAGGAACAGTGCGTGGCACGATGCAAACTCGCGTGGCACGAAGGAACAGCGCCGTTAAGCAAACTTGCTCCTAAATTATCTATCAAAGAAAAATAACAGGTGAGCGCATCACATCCTCCCTCAGGAGTTGGGTTACCATAGGACCCAGAGGTACCTCGCGTATTTTTGGAGGGGTCTGCATCACATCACCAGAGAAAAGACTCAGAACTTGGGGCTGCCAGGATAGTCAGGCACTCAGGGAGTTAGGTTATCAGGCACTGTTATCCGGAGACAGCGAGCAATAAAGTACTCCGGGCATTTAGTTACCGTATGTCAATAGTTTATGGAGTTACAGGTACCTTTGGAGTGATACTGATGGTAGCCCAACTCCTCAGGTGCCTTCTTGCAATGATATAAGTAACATGACAGACCCCGGCTGCGGATAATGTCCGGATCTCATGGGCAGACCCCATTCTACCTCCACCCCAGCCCTGATACCCCCATTAACTGCCCCTGGATGGGGGGGGAGGGGGCAGCTCCTTACCTCGAAGGTAATGCGCCCCAGCGGCTGGCTCTCCGCCACCACGTCCATGTACACCAGCGGGTTACTAGAGGAGCGGGAGCTGCAGGCTCTGGCAGGACCCGACCGGCAGCATCGGAGCAGAAGGCGGCTTGCTACAGGCAGCATGGTGACAAGTGTGCGGATACAAAGAGCCGTCCGGGCTATATATACCGTGTGTGCGCAGCGACACCGGCGGCGGAGAGGGGTACTGCACCTAACTGCAGGAGTGCTGACTGTGCAGGAATGTGAGGAGTGCTGACTGTGTGCAGGAGTGTGAGGGGAGTGCTGACTGTGTGCAGGAGTGTGAGGGGAGTGCTGACTGTGTGCAGGATGAGAGGAGTGCTGACTGTGCATTATGTGAGGAGTGCTGACTGTGTGCAAGATGTGAGGAGTGCCAACTGTGTGCAAGATGTGGAGATTGCTGACTGTGCAGGACGTGTGAGGGGAGGACTGACTGTGTGCAGGACCTGTGAGGGTGGAGTACTGACTGTGTGCAGGATGTGTGAGGGGGAATGCTGACTGTGTGCAGGACGTGAGGAGGACTGACTGTGTGCAGGACGAGTGAGGGGTGTAACGTTGCTACCTGCAACCAGAATACAGACCCGCAAGGCAGAGGTAGGGAGTAATACACCGACCTTGGCTTGGGATCAGAGGCCTAGGATGCAGGGATACTCAGGTCCTGTTCCGGAGTTGAGGCAGGCAGCAGGAAGGGGTAGTAAGGTCCAGTTCCGGGGTTGAGGCAGGTGGCAGCCAGGGGTACTCAGGTCTTGTTCCGGGGTTGAGGCAGGCGGCAGGCAGGGGTAATCAGATCCAGTTCCGGGGTTGAGGCAGGCGTCAGGCAGGGGTAATCAGGTCCTGTTCCAGGGTTGAGGCAGGCGTCAGGCAGGGGTAGTCAGGTCCAGTTCCCGGGTTGAGGCAGGCGTCAGGCAGGGGTAATCAGGTCCTGTTCCAGGGTTGAGGCAGGCGTCAGGCAGGGGTAGTCAGGTCCAGTTCCCGGGTTGAGGCAGGCGTCAGGCAGGGGTAGTCAGGTCCAGTTCCGGGGTTGAGGCAGGCGGCAGGCAGGGGTAGTCAGGTCCAGTTCCAGGGTTGAGGCAGGCGGCAGGCAGGGGTAGTCAGGTCCTGTTCCAGGGTTGAGGCAGGCGTCAGGCAGGGGTAGTCAGGTCCTGTTCCAGGGTTGAGGCAGGCGGCAGGCAGGGGTAGTCAGGTCCAGTTCCTGGGTTGAGGCAGGCGGCAGGCAGGGGTAGTCAGGTCCTGTTCCTGGGTTGAGGCAGGCGTCAGGCAGGGGTAGTCAGGTCCTCTTCCGGGGTTGAGGCAGGCGTCAGGCAGGGGTAGTCAGGTCCTGTTCCTGGGTTGAGGCAGGCGGCAGGCAGGGGTAGTCAGGTCCTGTTCCTGGGTTGAGGCAGGCGTCAGGCAGGGGTAGTCAGGTCCTGTTCCTGGGTTGAGGCAGGCGGCAGGCAGGGGTAGTCAGGTCCTGTTCCTGGGTTGAGGCAGGCGGCAGGCAGGGGTAGTCAGGTCCAGTTCCCGGGTTGAGGCAGGCGTCAGGCAGGGGTAGTCAGGTCCTGTTCCAGGGTTGAGGCAGGCGGCAGGCAGGGGTAGTCAGGTCCAGTTCCGGGGTTGAGGCAGGCGGCAGGCAGGGGTAGTCAGGTCCTGTTCCAGGGTTGAGGCAGGCGGCAGGCAGGGGTAGTCAGGTCCTGTTCCAGGGTTGAGGCAGGCGGCAGGCAGGGGTAGTCAGGTCCAGTTCCGGGGATGAGGCAGGCGGCAGGCAGGGGTACTCAGGTCCAGTTCCAGGGTTGAGGCAGGCGGCAGGCAGGGGTAGTCAGGTCCTGTTCCGGGGTTGAGGCAGGCGGCAGGCAGGGGTACTCAGGTCCAGTTCCAGGGTTGAGGCAGGCGGCAGGCAGGGGTAGTCAGGTCCAGTTCCGGGGTTGAGGCAGGCGGCAGCCAGGGGTAGTCAGGTCCTGTTCCAGGGTTGAGGCAGGCGGCAGGCAGGGGTAGTCAGGTCCTGTTCCGGGGTTGAGGCAGGCGGCAGGCAGGGGCAGTCAGGTCCAGTTCCGGGGTTGAGGCAGGCGGCAGGCAGGGGTAGTCAGGTCCTGTTCCGGGGTTGAGGCAGGCGTCAGGCAGGGGTACTCAGGTCCAGTTCCGGGGTTGAGGCAGGCGGCAGGCAGGGGTAGTCAGGTCCAGTTCCGGGGTTGAGGCAGGCGGCAGGCAGGGGTAGTCAGGTCCAAGCAGGAGTTCAAACACAAGCAGGGAAACACAGGAGCTAAGGCAGTGCTCAGGCAGGAACACGGAACAGAGTACTAGTGCAACATCACCACCTAAAGCCGCAGGCGTAGACGGAGCTACCCGGGGCACTGAGGTGACCGCACAGGGCCTGCAGCGTAGAGAGATTGAGTCCAGTTTTTGATCCAACGTAGCCAGGAGGGTGGCATGGGCTCCCAGGAGCTGATGGGTCACGGCGTTTGCGTGGCTCCTGCAGCTCGCACTGGTATCTATGTACGCGCAGGTCTTTGCCTTTGTGCTATCGATGCCTGTGATGTTACCCGATTCTTCCTATGATACATTCTGCATATCGGGACTTGCAGTGCCACTGCCTTCTGTCTCAGAGATGCTACTCGCTAGCAAACAGTCTGGCCTCAAGTATACTACCCATCCGAGACGTTTCCGAAATAATAAGAAGTCGCCAATATCACCGTGAGCAAGCCAGGTTCTGATCGCCCAGAGGTCTCTCCTGAAGGGGGGAATACTGCACGGGTTCCAGTCCAGGGTTTTGCTGGAACTTGCCCTTACGTGGCTGTTGTGGTCATCTTGGTTCCTGGCAAATCTCTTCCTGGACTTGTCTGCACCTGTTCAGGGCTTAAATAACAGTCAGCCCCAGCCCTGGCCCAAGCATGGTATGCTTCCCTGTGTGTCCCTGGGCACCTTGGGTTCCTGAGCCCGCTCCTGTGCTGCCTGCCTTAACCCCAGCCTGCATCCTGACCTTGCACCTTTGCCACCTGCCTTGACCCCAGCCTGTATCCTGACCTTGCACCTTTGCCACCTGCCTTGACCCCAGCCTGTATCCTGACCTTGCACCTTTGCCACCTGCCTTGACCCCAGCCTGTATCCTGACCTTGCACCTTTGCCACCTGCCTTGACCCCAGCCTGTATCCTGACCTTGCACCTTTGCCACCTGCCTTGACCCCAGCCTGTATCCTGACCTTGCACCTTTGCCACCTGCCTTGGCCTCTGCCTGCATTACAACTACTCTAAGGCTGCGCCCATGCTGCTGAAGACCGCGCTGTCGCTTGCGCGTGAGTGACGTCACCCACGTTTAGCGGGAGCGTTTTCTGGCCAAGGTAGACGCAACGTGGGGGGCGTGTCTAGCGGCGTGTCTGTAATGTCACGGAGCTTGTTCCCCTCATTGGGCGAACCGCTCACGTGACCTGGCCGTCGCGCCTGCACACGGTCTTCGGCAGCATGGACGCCGCCTAACACAGGTGTGCGCAAACTTTTCTTGCTGTGCCCCCCTGCCTGCTCTCCCCTGGTGCTCGCGCCCCCTAAACTTAGTGCAGAGACACGCTAACACAGGGCGCAGCGCGTTCTCCTGTACCAGAGGTAACACAGGGCGCAGCGCGTTCTCCTGTACCAGAGGTAACACAGGGCGCAGCGCGTTCCCCCGTACCAGAGGTAACACAGGGTGCAGCGCGTTCTCCCGTACCAGAGGTAACACAGGGCGCAGCGCGTTCTCCCGTACCAGAGGTAACACAGGGCGCAGCGCGTTCTCCCGTACCAGAGGTAACACAGGGCGCAGCGCGTTCTCCCGTACCAGAGGTAACGCAGGGCGCAGCGCGTTCTCCCGTACCAGAGGTAACACAGGGCGCAGCGCGTTCTCCCGTACCAGCGGTAACACAGGGCGCAGCGCGTTCTCCCGTACCAGAGGTAACACAGGGCGCAGCGCGTTCTCCCGTACCAGAGGTAACACAGGGCGCAGCGCGTTCTCCCGTACCAGAGGTAACACAGGGTGCAGCGCGTTCCCTCGTACCAGAGGTAACACAGGGCGCAGCGCGTTCCCTGTACCAGAGGTAACACAGGGCGCAGCGTGTTCTCCCGTACCAGAGGTAACACAGGGTGCAGCGCGTTCTCCCGTACCAGAGGTAACACAGGGCGCAGCGTGTTCTCCCGTACCAGAGGTAACACAGGGCGCAGCGCGTTCTCCCGTACCAGAGGTAACACAGGGTGCAGCGCGTTCTCCCGTACCAGAAGTAACACAGGGCGCAGCGCGTTCTCCCGTACCAGAGGTAACACAGGGCGCAGCGCGTTCTCCCGTACCAGAGGTAACACAGGGCGCAGCGCGTTCTCCCGTACCAGAGGTAACACAGGGCGCAGCGCGTTCTCCCGTACCAGAGGTAACACAGGGCGCAGCGCGTTCCCTGTACAAGAGGTAACACAGGGCGCAGCGCGTTCTCCCATACCAGAGGTAACACAGGGCGCATCGCGTTCTCCCGTACCAGAGGTAACACAGGGCGCAGCGCGTTCTCCCGTACCAGAAGTAACACAGGGCGCAGCGCGTTCTCCCGTACCAGAGGTAACACAGGGCGCAGCGCGTTCTCCCGTACCAGAGGTAACACAGGGTGCAGCGCGTTCTCCCGTACCAGAGGTAACACAGGGCGCAGCGCGTTCTCCCGTACCAGAGGTAACACAGGGTGCAGCGCGTTCTCCCGTACCAGAGGTAACACAGGGTGCAGCGCGTTCTCCCGTACCAGAGGTAACACAGGGTGCAGCGCGTTCTCCTGTACCCGAGGTAACACAGGGTGCAGCGCGTTCTCCCGTACCAGAGGTAACACAGGGCGCAGCGCGTTCTCCCGTACCAGAGGTAACACAGGGCGCAGCGCGTTCTCCCGTACCAGAGGTAACACAGGGCGCAGCGCGTTCCCCCGTACCAGAGGTAACACAGGGCGCAGCGCTTTCTCCCGTACCAGAGGTAACACAGGTTGCAGCGCGTTCTCCTGTACCAGAGGTAACACAGGGCGCAGCGCGTTCCCCCGTACCAGAGGTAACACAGGGCGCAGCGCGTTCTCCCGTACCAGAGGTAACACAGGGCGCAGCGCGTTCTCCCGTACCAGAGGTAACACAAGGCGCAGCGCGTTCTCCCGTACCAGAGGTAACACAGGGCGCAGCGCGTTCTCCCGTACCAGAGGTAACACGGGGCGCAGCGCATTCTCCCGTACCAGAGGTAACACAGGGCGCAGCGCATTCTCCCGTACCAGAGGTAACACGGGGCGCAGCGCGTTCTCCCGTACCAGAGGTAACACAGGGCGCAGCGCGTTCTCCCGTACCAGAGGTAACACAGGGCGCAGCGCGTTCTCCCGTACCAGAGGTAACACAGGGCGCAGCGCGTTCTCCCGTACCAGAGGTAACACGGGGCGCAGCGCGTTCCCCCGTACCAGAGGTAACACAGGGCGCAGCGCGTTCCCCCAATCCAGAGGTAACACAGGGCGCAGCGCGTTCTCCCGTACCAGAGGTAACACAGGGCGCAGCGCGTTCTCCCGTACCAGAAGTAACACAGGGCGCAACGCGTTCTCCCGTACCAGAGGTAACACAGGGCGCAGCGCGTTCTCCCGTACCAGAGGTAACACAGGGTGCAGCGCGTTCCCCCGTACCAGAGGTAACACAAGGCGCAGCGCGTTCTCCCGTACCAGAGGTAACACAGGGCGCAGCGCGTTCTCCCGTACCAGAGGTAACACAAGGCGCAGCGCGTTCTCCCGTACCAGAGGTAACACAGGGCGCAGCGCGTTCTCCCGTACCAGAGGTAACACAAGGCGCAGCGCGTTCTCCCGTACCAGAGGTAACACAGGGCGCAGCGCGTTCTCCCGTACCAGAGGTAACACAGGGCGCAGCGCGTTCTCCCGTACCAGAGGTAACACAGGGCGCAGCGCGTTCTCCCGTACCAGAGGTAACACAGGGCGCAGCGCGTTCTCCCGTACCAGAGGTAACACAGGGCGCAGCGCGTTCCCCCAATCCAGAGGTAACACAGGGCGCAGCGCGTTCTCCCGTACCACAGGTAACACAGGGCGCAGCGCGTTCTCCCGTACCAGAGGTAACACAGGGCGCAGCGCGTTCTCCCGTACCAGAGGTAACACAGGGCGCAGCGCGTTCTCCCGTACCAGAGGTAACACAGGGCGCAGCGCGTTCCCCCGTACCACAGGTAACACAGGGCGCAGCGCGTTCCCCCGTACCAGAGGTAACACAGGGCGCAGCGTGTTCCCCCGTACCAGAGGTAACACAGGGCGCAGCGCGTTCTCCCGTACCAGAGGTAACACAGGGCGCAGCGCGTTCTCCCGTACCAGAGGTAACACAGGGCGCAGCGCGTTCTCCCGTACCAGAGGTAACACAGGGCGCAGCGCGTTCCCCCGTACCAGAGGTAACTCAGGGCGCAGCGCGTTCTCCTGTACCAGAGGTAACACAGGGCGCAGCGCGTTCCCCCGTACCAGAGGTAACACAAGGCGCAGCGCGTTCCCCCGTACCAGAGGTAACTCAGGGCGCAGCGCGTTCTCCTGTACCAGAGGTAACTCAGGGCGCAGCGCGTTCTCCTGTACCAGAGGTAACGCAGGGCGCAGCGCGTTCTCCCGTACCAGAGGTAACACGGCGCAGCGCGTTCTCCCGTACCAGAGGTAACACAGGGCGCAGCGTGTTCTCCCGTACCAGAGGTAACACAGGGCGCAGCGCGTTCTCCCGTACCAGAGGTAACACAGGGCGCAGCGCGTTCTCCCGTACCAGAGGTAACACAGGGCGCAGCGCGTTCTCCCGTACCAGAGGTAACACAGGGCGCAGCGCGTTCTCCCGTACCAGAGGTAACACAGGGCGCAGCGCGTTCTCCCGTACCAGAGGTAACACAGGGCGCAGCGCGTTCTCCCGTACCACAGGTAACACAGGGCGCAGCGCGTTCTCCCGTACCAGAGGTAACACAGGGCGCAGCGCGTTCTCCTGTACCAGAGGTAACACAGGGCGCAGCGCGTTCTCCCGTACCAGAGGTAACACAGGGCGCAGCGCGTTCCCCCGTACCAGAGGTAACACAGGGCGCAGCGCGTTCCCCCGTACCAGAGGTAACACAGGGTGCAGCGCGTTCTCCCGTACCAGAGGTAACACAGGGCGCAGTGCGTTCTCCCGTACCAGAGGTAACACAGGGCGCAGCGCGTTCCCCCAATCCAGAGGTAACACAGGGCGCAGCGCGTTCTCCCGTACCAGAGGTAACACAGGGCGCAGCGCGTTCTCCCGTACCAGAGGTAACACAGGGCGCAGCGCGTTCTCCCGTACCAGAGGTAACACAGGGCGCAGCGCGTTCTCCCGTACCAGAGGTAACACAAGGCGCAGCGCGTTCTCCCGTACCAGAGGTAACACAGGGTGCAGCGCATTCTCCGTACCAGAGGTAACACAGGGCGCAGCGCGTTCTCCCGTACCAGAGGTAACACAGGGTGCAGCGCGTTCTCCCGTACCAGAGGTAACACAGGGTGCAGCGCGTTCTCCCGTACCAGAGGTAACACAAGGCGCAGCGCGTTCCCCCGTACCAGAGGTAACTCAGGGCGCAGCGCGTTCTCCTGTACCAGAGGTAACTCAGGGCGCAGCGCGTTCTCCCGTACCAGAGGTAACACAGGGCGCAGCGCATTCTCCCGTACCAGAGGTAACACGGGGCGCAGCGCGTTCTCCCGTACCAGAGGTAACACAGGGCGCAGCGCGTTCTCCCGTACCAGAGGTAACACAGGGCGCAGCGCGTTCTCCCGTACCAGAGGTAACACAGGGCGCAGCGCGTTCTCCCGTACCAGAGGTAACACGGGGCGCAGCGCGTTCCCCCGTACCAGAGGTAACACAGGGCGCAGCGCGTTCCCCCAATCCAGAGGTAACACAGGGCGCAGCGCGTTCTCCCGTACCAGAGGTAACACAGGGCGCAGCGCGTTCTCCCGTACCAGAAGTAACACAGGGCGCAACGCGTTCTCCCGTACCAGAGGTAACACAGGGCGCAGCGCGTTCTCCCGTACCAGAGGTAACACAGGGTGCAGCGCGTTCCCCCGTACCAGAGGTAACACAAGGCGCAGCGCGTTCTCCCGTACCAGAGGTAACACAGGGCGCAGCGCGTTCTCCCGTACCAGAGGTAACACAAGGCGCAGCGCGTTCTCCCGTACCAGAGGTAACACAGGGCGCAGCGCGTTCTCCCGTACCAGAGGTAACACAAGGCGCAGCGCGTTCTCCCGTACCAGAGGTAACACAGGGCGCAGCGCGTTCTCCCGTACCAGAGGTAACACAGGGCGCAGCGCGTTCTCCCGTACCAGAGGTAACACAGGGCGCAGCGCGTTCTCCCGTACCAGAGGTAACACAGGGCGCAGCGCGTTCTCCCGTACCAGAGGTAACACAGGGCGCAGCGCGTTCTCCCGTACCAGAGGTAACACAGGGCGCAGCGCATTCCCCCGTACCACAGGTAACACAGGGCGCAGCGCGTTCCCCCGTACCAGAGGTAACACAGGGCGCAGCGTGTTCCCCCGTACCAGAGGTAACACAGGGCGCAGCGCGTTCTCCCGTACCAGAGGTAACACAGGGCGCAGCGCGTTCTCCCGTACCAGAGGTAACACAGGGCGCAGCGCGTTCTCCCGTACCAGAGGTAACACAGGGCGCAGCGCGTTCCCCCGTACCAGAGGTAACACAAGGCGCAGCGCGTTCCCCCGTACCAGAGGTAACTCAGGGCGCAGCGCGTTCTCCTGTACCAGAGGTAACACAGGGCGCAGCGCGTTCCCCCGTACCAGAGGTAACACAAGGCGCAGCGCGTTCCCCCGTACCAGAGGTAACTCAGGGCGCAGCGCGTTCTCCTGTACCAGAGGTAACTCAGGGCGCAGCGCGTTCTCCTGTACCAGAGGTAACGCAGGGCGCAGCGCGTTCTCCCGTACCAGAGGTAACACGGCGCAGCGCGTTCTCCCGTACCAGAGGTAACACAGGGCGCAGCGTGTTCTCCCGTACCAGAGGTAACACAGGGCGCAGCGCGTTCTCCCGTACCAGAGGTAACACAGGGCGCAGCGCGTTCTCCCGTACCAGAGGTAACACAGGGCGCAGCGCGTTCTCCCGTACCAGAGGTAACACAGGGCGCAGCGCGTTCTCCCGTACCAGAGGTAACACAGGGCGCAGCGCGTTCTCCCGTACCAGAGGTAACACAGGGTGCAGCGCGTTCTCCCGTACCAGAGGTAACACAGGGCGCAGCGCGTTCTCCCGTACCAGAGGTAACACAGGGCGCAGCGCGTTCCCCCAATCCAGAGGTAACACAGGGCGCAGCGCGTTCTCCCGTACCAGAGGTAACACAGGGCGCAGCGCGTTCTCCCGTACCAGAGGTAACACAGGGCGCAGCGCGTTCTCCCGTACCAGAGGTAACACAGGGCGCAGCGCGTTCTCCCGTACCAGAGGTAACACAAGGCGCAGCGCGTTCTCCCGTACCAGAGGTAACACAGGGTGCAGCGCATTCTCCGTACCAGAGGTAACACAGGGCGCAGCGCGTTCTCCCGTACCAGAGGTAACACAGGGTGCAGCGCGTTCTCCCGTACCAGAGGTAACACAGGGTGCAGCGCGTTCTCCCGTACCAGAGGTAACACAGGGCGCAGCGCGTTCTCCCGTACCAGAGGTAACACAAGGCGCAGCGCGTTCTCCCGTACCAGAGGTAACACAGGGTGCAGCGCGTTCTCCCGTACCAGAGGTAACACAGGGCGCAGCGCGTTCTCCCGTACCAGAGGTAACACAAGGCGCAGCGCGTTCTCCCGTACCAGAGGTAACACAGGGCGCAGCGCGTTCTCCCGTACCAGAGGTAACACAGGGCGCAGCGCGTTCTCCCGTACCAGAGGTAACACAGGGTGCAGCGCGTTCTCCGTACCAGAGGTAACACAGGGCGCAGCGCGTTCTCCCATACCAGAGGTAACACAGGGCGCAGCGCGTTCTCCCGTACCAGAGGTAACACAGGGCGCAGCGCGTTCTCCCGTACCAGAGGTAACACAGGGCGCAGCGCGTTCTCCCGTACCAGAGGTAACACAGGGCGCAGCGCATTCTCCCGTACCAGAGGTAACGCAGGGCGCAGCGCGTTCTCCCGTACCAGAGGTAACACAGGGCGCAGCGCGTTCTCCCGTACCAGAGGTAACGCAGGGCGCAGCGCGTTCTCCCGTACCAGAGGTAACACAGGGTGCAGCGCGTTCTCCGTACCAGAGGTAACACAGGGCGCAGCGCGTTCTCCCATACCAGAGGTAACACAGGGCGCAGCGCGTTCTCCCGTACCAGAGGTAACACAGGGCGCAGCGCGTTCTCCCGTACCAGAGGTAACACAGGGCGCAGCGCGTTCTCCCGTACCAGAGGTAACACAGGGCGCAGCGCATTCTCCCGTACCAGAGGTAACGCAGGGCGCAGCGCGTTCTCCCGTACCAGAGGTAACACAGGGCGCAGCGCGTTCTCCCGTACCAGAGGTAACGCAGGGCGCAGCGCGTTCTCCCGTACCAGAGGTAACACAGGGCGCAGCGCGTTCCCCCGTACCAGAGGTAACACAGGGCGCAGCGCGTTCTCCCGTTCCAGAGGTAACACAGGGCGCAGCGCGTTCTCCCGTACCAGAGGTAACACAGGGCGCAGCGCGTTCTCCCGTACCAGAGGTAACACAGGGCGCAGCGCGTTCTCCCGTACCAGAGGTAACACAGGGCGCAGCGCGTTCTCCCGTACCAGAGGTAACACAGGGCACAGCGCATTCCCCCGTACCAGAGGTTAATGATTATCTCCATAGTGTCACATTACTAATCACTGTGGCACTCACATAATACACACGTTACGTTACGCACATACCACACGTTAAACATGAGTTTAGTCACCTGTCACACGGACATGTCCCTGCACGTAAATATGTTCTGGTGACACATTGTGTTTGGGTGCAACTGAAACAATCAAAACAAGATTGTACTCATGGTCAGGTTACCCCATCAGCGCTACATAAGGAAACGTCTTACTGTTATTATTATAACATGGAGACATTCAGGTGAGAAAACGAGGACGAGGATTCTGACATCACAGGCACGGTGTTCTAGTGAAGTACATAGTTACATAGTTACATAGTTACACAGTTACATAGTAGATGAGGTTGAATAAAGAAGTACGTCCATCAAGTTCAACCTATGCTAAATTTAGACGACAGATACTTTATCCTATATCTATACTTACATATTGATCCAGAGGAAGGCAAACAAAAAAAAACCAGAGTCACATCATCCAATGATATCTCATAAGGGGAAAATAAATTCCTTCCTGACCCCAAGAATTGGCAATCGGATTAATCCCTGGATCAATATCCTTCCCATGTATACTTATTTGGTATAGCCCTGTATACCTTTCCTTTCTAAAAAGATGTCCAACCTTTTTTTGAACAAATCTATTGTATCTGCCATCACAGTCTCCATGAGTAATGCATGCCACATTGTAACTGCCCTTACTGTAAAGAACCATTTCCTTTGTTGCTGGTGAAATCTCCTTTCCTCCAACCTTAAGGGATGCCCCCCGAGTCCTTAGTACTGCCTGTGGGATGAATAGTTCATTTGAAAGCTCCTTGTATTGTCCCCGAATATATTTGTATATAGTTATCATATCCCCTCTTAGACGCCTCTTTTCTAATGTAAATAAATCTAACTTAGCTAGCCTCTCCTCATAAGTTAGATTGTCCATCCCCTTTATTAATTTGGTGGCTCTTCTCTGCACTCTCTCTAGTTCCATGATGTCTTTTCTTAGGATTGGTGCCCAAAATTGTACTCCATATTCAAGGTGTGGTCTTACTAATGCTTTGTAAAGGGGCATAATTATGTTTACTTCCCTTCCATTCATTGCCCGTTTAATGCAAGATAAGATCTTGTTTGCATTTGCAGCTACTGCGTGACATTGGGCACTATTGCTAAGCCTGCTGTCTATAAGCACTCCTAAATCCTTCTCCATCAAGGATTCCCCCAATTTATCCCCATTTAATTTGTAAGTCGCGTGTTTATTCTTGCATCCCAAATGCATAACCTTACATTTATCTGTATTAAGTAAGTAAGAATGCAATGTTACATGTACATGTCTATGTTAGAGAAAGGATGCTTATAATTATAATTACACATTGTCACAGAATTCCTCTCGCAGAGGACGCATAACACGATATCCTCTCCTCTTACATAAGAACTCAATGTGAACTCGTCCTGCACGAGGCACAACACACACACGTCATTGGTATGCAGCAAAGCATTCTGGGTACACGGTCATGCAAATGAGCCCAGGCAGTTCCTTCATTGTTAACTGCAGCGTGGCAGGTTTCATAAACCAGAGTTCAGTGTTACACATATTATAATTAACCCCTTAACTGCCACAGGGGCCAGCAATGCATTAATCCAAGTCATAGTGCTTGGTAGAAATCTATAGAGAAACACTACGCTACATACATACACACATACATACATGCATACATATACATACATACATACACATATATACATACCCACACATGCATACATACACATATATACATACCCACAAATACATACATATATACACATACACACATATACATACATACATACACACACACACACATACATACATACATACTGTATACATACTGTGACAGAAACCAGGGGATGGTAATAAATTCCGTATATAGGGCTCCCAGGATACTAGACAGTTTCTATCCTGTTTGGCCTGGGAGTGCAGCCTTATAATACATACACTCCATCCCACAGTTTGGCAAGCGCTGGAACTGAGGGATGAGAGATCCAGACCAGAGTTTGTCTGCTGCCTGATTTCTGTCACCTGTCATGCTAATTAGGAATCAGGTATGAAAGACTGATTTCCTGTTTGCTCTGGTCTCCCCACAAGAGCCAGGAGGCTGGAAGGCTGCTGAACTACAGAGGGGAGAAGCCTCTTCCCCAAACAGGTTCAATCTTTCTGTTCATTTGTGTAAGACTGCAAAAGTACCGTGTTTTGATGTTGGAAGTGGAAAAGCCACTTCCAACCCTGAGTCAGGGATATCTAAGTTAAGTTATCGCTCAGGTGAGCAGCTTTTGTTTTGATCTGTTTTCTGTTGTATGCACTGTGGCAGTCTCAGTGCCTGGGACTGAATAAACCAGGCATAGCCTGTTTAAAGGAACAGTACGTGACGCCTCATCATTTAACCTACCCTAAAAGACCGTGTTCTAAACAGTCCCGGACAAACGACGGAGCCCCGGAGTAAGCCGTTTGTCACATATGGTGGAGAATGCGGGCAGAGCACTAGGGGGTCTGCGGGTTGAAGAACTTTGAAAAAAAAAAAAAAAAAGTTTTTTTCATCCTCTGCAAACAAGATGGAAGACGTGGTGGGTGCGCTGGTACGCAATGTCGCTGCCCAGAAAGACGCGAATGAAACCCAGCAACAACTGTTAATAGCCCAGCAAGAAACTAATGCAAACCAGCAGCAGACGAATGCAGCCCATCAACAGCTGCTAATAGCCCAGCAAGAGATTAATGCCAACCAGCAACAGGCGAATGCCAACCAGCAACAGGCGAATGCAAACCAGCAACAGACGAATGAAGCCCTGCAAAACGCGAATGCAAACCAGCAAGAGACAAACCGCTTGCTGAGAGAGGAGCAACAGCGGTTCGCTCAGGGCTTACAGCAGGAACTCGAGATCCTGAGGGGGACTATCAGTAACCTTCCACTGGCAGCGGCAGCCCCAGTACCGAAAATGACCAGGGCAAGCCACTACCTTCAGAAGATGGGACCCTCGGATGATGTGGAAGCCTATCTTCTCACGTTTGAACGCACGGCACAGAGAGAGGGATGGCCAGAAGCTGAGTGGGCTGGTCTAATCGCACCCTTCCTAAGCGGCGAACCCCAGAAGGCTTACTTTGATCTAGAGCCAGCCGAAGCTAACGTCTATGCAAAATTGAAGTTCGAGATCCTCGCCCGCCTCGGCGTAACCACGGCTGTTCGCGCCCAAAGGTTTCACGCATGGTCCTTCACGATGGATAAAGCCACCCGAAGCCAGATGTATGACCTCATCCACCTCGCCCGGAAGTGGCTACAACCCGAGATCAACTCAGCCAGCCACATCGTGGAACGGTTGGTCATGGACCAGTTCTTGAGGAAACTTCCCTCTGCCTTACGCCGTTGGGTCAGTCGGAGTGACCCCCACAATGCGGATGAGCTTGTGGCCCTCGTAGAAAGGTACAATGCAGCAGAAGAGCACCCGCAACCCACAGTCGTGGAGCAACCCCACTACCCGAGGTTCCAGGACTCTTCCAGAGACGGTAAAAGGGTACCGGGGTTAAGGGGCGCTGAAGAGCGGCGACCACCTTCACGCAGCACCAGCAACAGTGGTTCGCACACTAAGGGCAATAGCCAACATGGGGAGCCGGGAAAAGGCTCTAAGTGGGACACAGACTATGTACCTAAATGTGTAAATTGTCATGAGAGGGGCCACACAGCAAAAATCTGCCCACTAAATGATGAGCCCATGCAATGCAACAGCGTGGAACCTTATTCGCTGTTGTCCCAATGTATGGGCCCTAGCCCAGAGGACCCCTTGAATAACCATCTGTGGGCATTTGTAAAGGTTAATGGTAAGAGGGTTCGGGCACTTCTTGACTCTGGGAGCATGGTCACACTAGTGTCCGAATACCTCTTGCCCATTAAGAAGAAACAGGGAAACAGTTCACAAAGAGTGGCAATTTGTTGTATACATGGGGATAATCATGAATATTCCACTGTTGATGTTTTTTTTGAAACAGAGTTTGGTTCTTTAGATTTCAAGGTGGGTATTGTACCCAAACTGGCACATGATGTGTTAATAGGGACCGACTTTCCCCATTTTCTAAAAATGTGGTCCCCCGCTCAGAATAGCACCCAGAGTTCAATAGCGGACCATAACGAAGTATTAGAAGAAACAAATCCTTTCCCTTTTTCAGAAATGGAGGTTGACGAGGGCCCAAATAAGAAGGGGGAAAAGGAGGAGTGCTGTAAAATTCCCTTCCCCATCACTACTTTGGTAGGGAATACCCCAAATCAAGATGTTGAGCAGACACTTACCACCCCAGAACCGGATAAGACCCTCGCTGACATAGAGGTCAGTCCTGGGAGTTTTAAGAAGGCCCAGTGGGAGGACCCCACATTAGCGGTAGCAAGGGGAAATATACGGGACCAGAATAGTACTCCTGGCCAACCAGATAGGTCACTTGCTTACCCCTACTTCGAGGTAGAGAACGACCTAGTATATCGGGTTGATAAAAGGAAATCAGTTACAACTAAACAATTGTTGGTACCACGGACATTCCGTAACGTAGTATTACACCTCGCACATAGTCATCCATTGGGGGGACACCTAGGGGTGGAAAAGACAAAAGAAAAGGTTCTTCGAAGCTTCTATTGGCCTGGGGTTCTGGCAGAAATTACGAATTATTGTTCCTCATGCCCAGAATGTCAGATCACCGCCCCGTTCAAGGCGTACCGCAGCCCATTGGTACCCCTTCCCATAATAGAGGTACCATTTGACCGGATTGCTATGGATCTAGTAGGACCCCTAATAAAGTCTGCTAGGGGACATCAGCATATATTGGTAATATTAGATTATGCCACCCGATATCCGGAGGCAGTTCCCCTACGTAGCACCTCAGCTAAAAACATAGCAAAAGAGTT
Source organism: Ascaphus truei (assembly GCF_040206685.1). Lineage (NCBI taxonomy): Eukaryota > Metazoa > Chordata > Amphibia > Anura > Ascaphidae > Ascaphus > Ascaphus truei. Next base: position 5,245,844 of record NC_134490.1, on the reverse strand, counting down.
AGTAGTTCTGTTTTCCCGGGTCGGGATTCCTAAAGAGATTCTATCTGACCAGGGAACACCATTTATGTCCCAAGTAACGAAAGAGCTATGTAAACTCCTAAAAATCAAGCATCTCAGAACCTCAGTCTATCATCCACAAACAGATGGTTTAGTGGAAAGGTTCAATAAAACCTTAAAGAGCATGTTACGGCGGGCGGTTGATAAAGATGGGAAAAACTGGGATTGTTTGTTACCGTACCTGTTATTTGCCATTAGGGAAGTTCCCCAATCATCCACTGGCTTCTCCCCGTTTGAACTATTGTATGGCCGACACCCAAGGGGCTTACTGGATATAGCCAAAGAGACTTGGGAACACGAGGTTACCCCTTACAGAAGTGTAATAGAGCATGTTGCCCAGATGCAGGACCGCATTGCTGCAGTCCTACCCATAGTGAGGGAACACATGGAGAAAGCTCAAGAAGCACAGAGGAATACATATAATAAGGGTGCTAGGGTCAGAATTTTTTCTCCAGGTGATAGGGTACTAGTTCTGGTTCCCACCGTGGAGAGTAAATTCCTTGCTAAATGGCATGGGCCATATGAGGTCTTGGAAAGAGTGGGAGAAGTAAATTATAAGGTAAGACAGCCAGGTAGGAGGAAACCTGAGCAAATTTACCATATAAACCTACTCAAGCCCTGGAAAGATAGAGAAGTCTTGTTAACCCTAGTACCCCCAGGTCCGTCAGAGAATCAAGAAACTGACCCAGAGGTTAGCATAGCTGAAACCCTGTCTGTTCATCAGAAACGAGAGGTTCAGAATTTAGTGAAAAGAAACAAAGAAATCTTCTCTATACGGCCAGGTAGAACTAGCGTAATTGAACATGACCTAGTCTCTGAACCGGGGGTCCGAGTTAACCTTAAACCGTACCGAATCCCAGAGGCCAAAAGAAAGGCTATAAGTTTAGAGGTTAAAAAAATGCTAAAACTAGGTGTAATTGAGGAATCCCAAAGTGGGTGGAACAGCCCTATAGTCTTAGTCCCAAAGCCAGATGGTACAACAAGGTTTTGTAATGACTACCGGAAACTAAACGCGGTGTCAAAATTTGATACTTATCCTATGCCCAGGGTAGATGAACTTGTAGAGAGACTGGGCAAAGCCCGATATCTCACAACCCTAGACCTAACAAAAGGGTACTGGCAGGTTCCCCTCACAGAAAGGGCAAAAGAAAAGACAGCCTTCTCAACCCCAGACGGCCTCTTTCAGTATAAGGTGTTGCCTTTTGGCTTACATGGAGCTCCCGCCACATTCCAAAGAATGATGGATAAAATTTTAAAACCACATGCTCGGTATGCTGCCGCCTACCTGGATGATGTGGTAATCCATAGTGAAGATTGGCAATCCCACCTTCCAAAGGTCCAAGCTGTGCTTGACGCAGTCCGGTCTGCTGGACTAACTGCTAACCCCGCTAAATGCACTATTGGTCTGGAGGAGGCCAAGTATCTGGGATATTCTATTGGCAGAGGTTTACTCAAACCCCAAACACTCAAAGTGGAGGCGATACAAAATTGGCCAAGGCCAGTTACAAAAAAACAAGTAAGGACCTTTTTGGGGTTAATTGGGTACTATAGAAGGTTTATTCCCAATTTTGCAACTAAGGTAACCCCACTAACTGACCTCACAAAAGCAAGAGGACCGCTAATGGTAAAGTGGTCCCCCGAAACCGAACAGGCCTTTAGAAGCCTGAAAGAAGCTCTCTGTGCCCAACCAGTGTTGGTCACACCTGACTTCTCCAAAGAGTTCGTAGTCCAAACCGACGCATCTGAGGTAGGGCTGGGGGCGGTACTCTCCCAGGAGTCTCAAGGTGAGGAGCACCCCATCCTTTATTTAAGTAGGAAACTAAATCCCCAGGAGAAAAATTACTCCATAGTAGAGAAAGAGTGTCTCGCAATAAAGTGGGCTGTAGAGACGCTCAAATACTACCTGTTGGGGAGAAAATTCCGGTTGGTCACAGATCATGCACCCCTTACCTGGATGTGTCAAAACAGGGAAAAGAATGCTAGAGTGACCAGGTGGTTCCTAAGCCTACAACCCTTTACATTTTCTGTGGAACACAGGTCAGGGCACAAACATGGCAATGCTGACGGGTTGTCAAGGATGCACTCCCTAATATCCATGGTCGCTCATCCCTCGAGGTCTGAGCTGGGGGGGAGGATATGTGACAGAAACCAGGGGATGGTAATAAATTCCGTATATAGGGCTCCCAGGATACTAGACAGTTTCTATCCTGTTTGGCCTGGGAGTGCAGCCTTATAATACATACACTCCATCCCACAGTTTGGCAAGCGCTGGAACTGAGGGATGAGAGATCCAGACCAGAGTTTGTCTGCTGCCTGATTTCTGTCACCTGTCATGCTAATTAGGAATCAGGTATGAAAGACTGATTTCCTGTTTGCTCTGGTCTCCCCACAAGAGCCAGGAGGCTGGAAGGCTGCTGAACTACAGAGGGGAGAAGCCTCTTCCCCAAACAGGTTCAATCTTTCTGTTCATTTGTGTAAGACTGCAAAAGTACCGTGTTTTGATGTTGGAAGTGGAAAAGCCACTTCCAACCCTGAGTCAGGGATATCTAAGTTAAGTTATCGCTCAGGTGAGCAGCTTTTGTTTTGATCTGTTTTCTGTTGTATGCACTGTGGCAGTCTCAGTGCCTGGGACTGAATAAACCAGGCATAGCCTGTTTAAAGGAACAGTACGTGACGCCTCATCATTTAACCTACCCTAAAAGACCGTGTTCTAAACAGTCCCGGACAAACGACGGAGCCCCGGAGTAAGCCGTTTGTCACAATACATACACATATATACATACACACATATACATACATATATACATAACATACCCACACATACATACATATATACATACATACATACATATATACATACATACATAACATACCCACACATACATACATATATACACATACACACATATACAAACATACATACATAACATACATACATATATACACATACACACATATACATACATACATAACATACCCACACATACATACATATATACATACATACATAACATACCCACACATACATACATATATACAGGCAGTCCTTGGTTATCCGACACAATGCGTTACTCAAAATGGCGTTGTAAAGCGAAACGTTGTAAAGCGAAACACGTTTTCCCATAGGAATAATGTTTAAATGAAAGGTTCCGTTCCTGAAGGCATTTTTTTTTTTTTATAACTTTGGTTTTATTGAGTTTTTCATCAGAATACATGTACAACTGATGCGTCCGCGAGCATTGTACATAAACACTTTGTTGTACTTTAACATTCATCCAAACCGGGTATTGGGAAATAGGGGAACATAGGAGAGAGGGGGGAGGGAAGGGAGGGGGGGGGGGAGGGGGGGTGTGGTGCGGGGCTCACTCCCGCTGGATCTAACAATATCTGGGGAGCTTATCTCCTGGCAGTTCCCAGTTCCTAATCTCTTCCGAGAGCTCCTGTCTGGCCGGGGGTCTAGGTTTCCGCCCCATTCACTCGTCAGGAGCGCTCTTGTCACTGTTTGTCCCTAGCGCCTCCTACTCTAGGCACTTATCAAGGGAAAACGCATCTACTACTATCAAAGCAGGATGGTATCCCTTTCAACTCCCGGGATGTCCTTCTGGTCCAACCAAGGTGTCAAGGTTTTTAGATAAATTTCACCAGTGTCATTAACTAAACTCGTTAACTTCTCCATCTGGCATACGAACCAAATTCTATTCCGAATCTTGGAAATTGGAGGGATGTCGGGTTGTTTCCACAATGCTGCGATCTCGCACCGAGTTGCTGTTGCGAAATAGACAACCAGTTTATTACTTGCTTTAGTCCACCCCGGTGTCGGTCTATTTAACAGGAACCGCCACGGGTCCAAGGGAATTTTGAGGTTAAAGATCCTCTCTAGCCAGTCTCTAATTTTTCGCCAAAGCGGTCTAATCCTCGGGCAGGACCACAGCATATGTAACAGGTCAGCTGTTGCTCCGCACTGTCTAGGGCACAGTGGGGAGTACCCTGGTACGAATTTAGATAATTTCGTGGGAGTGTGATACCAGCGCAGTAAAACTTTATATGCGTTTTCCCTTAATGTCGTGCAAATAGAGCTCTTAGCTGAAGCCATAATTATCTTAGCCCATTCCTCTGCCTCTAGTACTTCGCCCAAATCTCTCTCCCATTGGTCCATATACCTCAGTTTGTGGTCAACCTGTACACCTGAACCGATCACTTCTCTGTACAACAGCGATGTGAGTCCCCGAGTATCGGTCTCAACTAGACAGAGCTTTTCAAACCTGGTTAGTGGGGGTCGAGGGGTAATGTTAATATAGAATGCTCGCAATTGGAGAAATCTAAATATCTCTGAGGGGGGGATGTTTGATTCCTCTCGAATCTTTTTCCCCCTCTAAATCTCGAAGCCTATGTATGCCCAGTTGTTTCCGAATTGTAAATTCCTTTCTGTACAGGCCTGGAGCAAAGTCTGGGTTGCCCCATAGCGGGGTCATCAGTGATCCTCTCGTTAACAGAGTGCACCTAAATTTGTTGGCCTCCCAGATAGCCAGTGAGTTCGCCACTGATACCAGCGGCTTTTTCATCAGCTTCAAGGCTGTTTTGGGTAACCAGATCATGCTTTTCAACTCTATTGGGGAGCAAGCTTCACTTTCCAATACTACCCACCTTTTCGAATCCGGGTTTACGTGCCATTGGGAAATTTGGCTTAATTGTGCCGCTTTGTAATAAGATATCAAACAAGGTACCGCCAGGCCCCCCTCCAATGTTTTTTTTTTTAGGATCATACCCTTTACTCTCGGCTTTTTCCCCTCCCAAATGAATTTGGAAATAGCAGACTGAAGTGAGAGTATGTCCGTCAGTCTAAGTGGCACCGGCAGCGTCTGAAACAGATACAAAATGGTGGGAGGAGATTCATCTTTATGCTATGTATCCGACCGATCCAGGATATTTTAAACGATGCCCACTTTCTGAGCTCTTCCTTTAGATCTCGGATCAGTTTGGGGAAATTTGCTTGATAAATACTTTTGTACTCTTTGGGAATGACTACCCCCAGGTACGTCACCCCGTGTTTTGGCCAATTAAAGTTAAAATTGATCTGTATCAATTTTTCTGTCTCTTCGGGAGGCTTATATTCAGGGCTTCAGACTTAGATTGGTTGATCTTAAAGCCTGATATATCATGGAATTTCACTAACAAGTTGAATAGGTTTGGTAGGGATGTGAGCGGCCTCGAGATTGTTAACAAGACATCATCAGCGTATAGCGCTATCTTGTGCGTCTGTGAATCTGCCTCGACTCCTCCAACGTCGGGATTATTTCTGATTTGGGCCGCCAAGAGTTCTATGCACATTGCAAAAAGTAGGGGGGATAGCGGGCACCCCTGTCTAGTGCCACTTCTGATTTTGAAGAGGTCCGACGGGAATCCCTGGTGGACTACTTTGGCTGCCGGACCTTGGTACTGTGACAGGATTGCATTGGTCACCCGAGCCCCCAGTCCAAACTCTCCAAGCGTGGCTCTCAAGTACGGCCAGTCAATCCTGTCGAAGGCTTTTTCAGCATCCAGACTCAACATCATAACTGGGATTTTACGTTTATTGGCTATATCTATCAGATCAATAATCCGTCGAGTGTTATCTGCAGCTTGTCGACCCTTTATGAACCCGACGTGATCTGGATGTATGAGTCTGGGCAGGATGTGACTTAATCTATTGGCCAGCAATTTAGCGTAAATTTTGATATCGGTGTTAATAAGTGAAATGGGCCTGTAGCTCGAACAGTCTAATGGGTCTGTCCCAGGCTTATATATTACTGAGATGGACGCTTGGAGCATCTCTTCCGGGAACGCGGCCCCCTCTAGCACCGCATTGAACATTCTGAGGAGGTGAGGCCCCAGGGGCTCAATGTACTTTTTATAATAAAGGTTGGAGAACCCGTCAGGTCCAGGTGCTTTCGAGGGTTTGAGGTTCTGAATAACCTGGGTAAGTTCCTCTATAGTAAAGTCTGCCCCTAAAACTTCCCTCTCCGAACCACTCAATCTTGGTAGGTGTGAGCCCTTCAGGGAGTCTCTGAAGGCATTTTTAACACTAAAATACACCAAATATTTTATGCCGGCAATAAGATATGCAGCACACACATAAATTATATAGTGTATATACTGTATTATAGATATATATATATAATATAGCATAATAAATAATATATAGTATAATATAATATTATATAGTATAATATTATATATACGCTCTTACAACGCTTTGCAACGTTGTTTATGTGAATGTGTATATATATACACACATACACAACGTTGCAAAGCGTCTTAAGAGCGTTGGATAAGCCATTTTGGCGTTGTAAAAATGAATATAGGTATGCATTGCATAGCGTTGGATAAGCCATTCTTTGTAAAGCGAAGCGTTGTAAAACGAGGACTGTCTGTACATACATACACACATACACACATACACACACACATATATATACATACACACATATATACATACATACAGTATACGGCAGGGTTGGCCAACTCCAGTCCTCAAGGGCCACAAACAGGCCAGGTTTAGTTTTCAGATCTTTATAACTTTGGGATTGTCCAGATTACAGGTGTGCCCCCTACAGCCCCTATAAGGCGGTACTGCGCCTGTTTTATACATTCACCTGTACCCTATGTACTTATTTCTGTCAGTGGCTGACGCGCAAAACTTTCCGCTATTTAAAGCAACTGGGAGATGGTTTCTCTCATAATGGTCAGCCGGTTACAGGTGATTTAAGAGCATATATATATATATATATATATATATATATATATATATATATATATATATATATATATATATATATATATATGAAGTCCCCAAGTACTCATGTTATTGATACATTGGTCATCTTGGGGCATTGTAATGAGCGTGTGTTACATGTCTGCTTAGGATGCGCTAGGACCTTTGGCTGTTTCGCCCCCGGGATATTTGGCCGCTCCAGGTACTGTATCCCCTAAAACCCTATCCCTAAAAACCTTAACCGGTCACCCAGGGGTTCTCAACACCAGTTAGTTTCATGTTTTAGGTTCATGTTTGGTTATGAAACACTTTAATCCACCACACAATGCACACAACGCACACAATGCACACAACGCACATTCTGCTTTGTCTTTCTCTTTACACAAATATTTACAGGTGTTTCCGTGCAAACTCCGGCTCTGCGTGTCGCCGGAGAATTGCCCGGGTCTAAATCACGAGTGTCCGACTCCAGTCCTCAGGGGACACCAAAAAGTCAGGTTTTAAGGATATCCCTGATTCAGCACAGATGACGCAATCAGTGGCTAAGTCGTTGACCACCTGTGCTGAAGCAGGGATATCTTTAAAACCTGACCTGTTGGTGGCCCTTGAGGACTGCAGTTGGCCCTTCCTTGACGACCTAGACCCTGGCAATTCTCCATTCAAAAAGAAAGAAGGGGAAGGGGGAGCACTGGTGGAGTAATAAAGTAATAAAGTAGAGTGAAATCTGATTCAGGTGTGTGGGACACTGAAAAGTGGATGGTGTGAAACTAAAATAATTTAAACACTCACACGGCCTTGTGCGAATGCTTGCGCATCAAGGTATCTTTTGCGTCCTTGGTTCTTTTTCTTGTGGATCCTTGGACTGGCCTTCTTAACCCATCTCAACACCGCAGCTCACTGGTTGAGCGAGCGGTGAGCTTGTTGTTTTATATTACTAATAAAGAGTTTGGCCTATACATTCTGGGCTGACAGATTTCTTCATTGCCTTTGGGAGAGAATCATCACCATCAGAGGCTGGCACAAGCCCCTATCCGGGGACACAAGACGGACTATACAAGATACCTTTCCAAGTGGGTACTCACACTTGGCCGTGTGAGTAAATATTTATATCTATACCTTGTTCCATCACTCCCACTATTTGCAAGAGTCACAGCAGGCACTTTGGAATAGTGGGATCCGCCTGGAGGTCAAGATACCTTCCCCCAAGTGTGCACTCACACATGCCCGTGTGAGTGTTTATATACTTTATTCATTTCATATCTTATGTGCCACCCCCTTGTTGCACTATTGTGGTTTTACATCTGTTACTGTTGATACCCCTATGTATTTCTTCTGAGGGTGATACAACACGCAAGAAAAAGGTGAGGTACAAAGAAGACAAGGGACATCAGATCGAGAGAAAAAGAGCCCTGACGAGAAGCGGAGACTGAATCCACAAGAAAAAGAACCAAGGACGCAAAAGATACCTTGATGCGCAAGCATTCGTACAAGGCCGTGTGAGTGTTTAAATTATTTTAGTTTCACACCATCCACTTTTCAGTGTCCCACACACCTGAATCAGATTTCACTCTACTTTATTACTTTATTACTCCACCAGTGCTCCCCCTTCCCCTTCTTTCTTTTTGCTTCCATTTGAAGGATCCTGGGTAGATCCTCCATTGGGGTTAGAGTCACAGGAGGACAAGAACCAGTGGGAAAACCTTGTCTACCATCAAGGTTTTTTGATACCATACTTTACCCTTATTTTATTCCTAGGTAGCGCCCGGGTATTTCCATTCCAATTCTCCATTCACTCAGTGCCCAGTCAGAATGACTGGACCACCTGTGCTGAAGCAGGGGTATCCCTAATACCTGACCTGTTGGTGGCCCTTGAGGACTGGAGTTGGCCACTCCTGCCTTGGACAATAAGAAATTGTATTAATTTAGTATAGGTACCGGCTATATTTGCAGTTTCCCGGGATGGGGTTAGCAGGCTTGAATCATTTATTTATTTTTTAAATCAAAAGATGGCTACTTTGTTATAAGGTTGAAAATGTAGAAATATCGCTAATAAATGACAATCCAATGTGGGACGAGCGGTGAGATTGTATATCTGTTTTCCATAATTGTAAGGCCAATCTATTTCCCAGCTGCATACTCCATGAAGGCAGGAGCACAGGTAACATGCATCTCTCTTCCCAACACATATAGTCATTCTGACTGAGCCGCTGATTGAGCCATCTGTGCTGAAGCAGGGGTATCTTGAAAACCTGACCTGTTGGGGGGGCTTGAGGACTGGCGTTGAGAACCTCCTGTGTTAGTCTATTTTACGTGGCTCTATGCTGATTGGCCGGTGACAACGCATTGGTAGACCAATGAGAGAAGGAAAAGCCAGGAATACTATTTAAAAAACACAATAGTGTCTAGTAGAATAAAAATAAAAAGTGTGCAATATGAGGAGGGGAGGGGAGCGGTTCGGGGGTGTACTGAGATACTGAGCAGTGCGCCTTTTACTCGTAGTGCCATCACGTACGAAACACTGACGTCGTTTATTGTTCTATGTTTTTATTATATAGTAATTAAGGAGGGAGAGGGAGCGTGATATGGTGGTTCGATACCTTTAAGGTTTTTATTACAGGTACAACCGATTGTAAAAAGCGCGGAAGCAAAAGGACCCGATGTTGGATCTCAATAACGTGAGAAAATGCTGTTTGTATTGGAGTTTAGTTAAGGAGTCACAATGCCGCATCAATGTGAAGGGCGCAATGCAGTGAACTTTGGCTGAATTAACAAAAATCCCAAAGGTGGCCATATTTAAAAGGCCCCGTGCAAATAACACAACATCAGTATTTCTCCACAATTGCAGGGGGTATTTGATGGAGATAAACGAGTTTAGGTTGAAAAGAAAAGACATTGGTTAAAACAAACAAAAAAGCAACAACATATTTTGTTAGCTCTATGGTTTTGGGCTTAATGAGGGCTCCAGATGGCCAGGAAAACCCATTGTAACGCCCCTGACCGGTATAGGACTGGGTTCAGAGACAGATAAGGGGTTAAAATCGCTCTATTGTTGCCAAAAAAGAAGCTTGTATAACAGGACTTTCTGGTGTGACGGATGTAATTAATGTTTAGGAGTTGTGTTATCCACACCTTGTGATCTGACAAACATTTGCAGGAAGGTTAGGATATGAGCCGGCGATGTTTATGGAGGTAAAGGTTACCTAAGAAATGAGTGGCAGCAGCTGAGACGTTTGTACGAGCCGGGAAATAAGGATTTATATACGGTATATTATTTATAAACCTGCGGCTCACTTTGTATTTTTTTTACCCAACATAACCTAAACAATAGAATACCAAACCCAGAGCGAGGGGCTTACTAACCCAAAACAAGTATGTAAGAAGGAGGTCGGGGTTCTGTATTATCTGAAAATCCTTTAAAGCAGTCAGTTTAAGCTGTCGTTCCTCCCTCCCCCTTCCCCCGCGCCCCCCTTTAATATGTGCACCAATACAATCCACACATTGATAAGTAATTGGCTGAGTAGCCAGACGATCCTTTCGCCAGTGATCGATTGGCGAAGATTTGGCTCGGGGGTTCACTAAATGGCTGTCAGTGCAGCAGAAGAGGACCAAAGATGCAAAGTTCTGTGGGGAAGACCATTTGATCAGGCAGTCACTAGATACAATTGGTGCACTGCTAGAGAGAGGACATGGCTCAAAAAGGGGTGTCCCAGAGCCTGTTTCAGAAGAGGAAGGGGATGTGACTTTGTAAATGGTTGCTATAGAAACCAAAAATGCTCGTTACATTAGAATACATTAAAAATGTCATTCAGAGTTGTTTTTTTATTTTAAAAAATGTTACAAGTATTTTCTCATAGTACAGAACTGACTTATTTATAAAAAAAAAAAACACATGTAGGATATTGCTTAGTCGGCAGCTTTAAAGGTTGAAGGACACTGACGTAATGTAAATACCAGTGTCAGTCACACAGGGAGGAGAGCGGCGTGTTTTGTACACAGTGAGTGCTGTGAGTGGTATTGCGATGTCACAGTATCAGCCGTCTGTCACAGCTCAGCACCCGCCCACAGAGGAACGAGCTGCATGGCCTAAAACATCAACATATACACATCAACTGCTTACGTCCTGAAGGGGCTTTCACCACATTACAGCCCAAATCAACATGGTGCAGTGTATATGGGTGTGAAGTATCTGCAGTTTCACACCCCGACCGCAGGGTTCTAACAAACATTAACTCCTGCAGGATACAGCTATATACTATGGGGTTCTCAGATCATGTCTGGGGAGTTTCAGGGGTGTTAGGTTTGAGCAGCCCCCCAAAAATGAGTTCTGGATTTCCTCTCCGCCACCCGAGTGTTTGTGCTTAAAGGGACAGGCCCTTTTAGGACCAACGTGACTTAATGGCCCCGGCATATTCAATGGATTACATTAATCAGCCAAACAGATGACGGGGAAGAACATAAGTATCAGATAAAGAATAAGCCTAAAACTCATCTTATCAGCAAAAGCAGCCGATCACTAACTGGAATTACAGCTGAAAAGAGCCCGATCAGGCGCTTCTGTGGTTATAGCCAAATGAAAACCTTATATATTTCACCATAACCAAATAAGTATAAAACGGTAAGAGTGCTTGTTTAAAACTATTTTTGGCCGCTTTGTGGTACTGCCCCTTTAAGAACTGAATGTCAGGCAGCACCAGACTGAAAGTGCCAAGTCGGTGATCTGTCCTCTGTGGAGATCCGGCCTTAACCTGCTCAGTCAGGCTCCACGTTGCATATTACACATCCAGCACACGCAATTCCCACTTCTCCCCCTCCAGCAGCGAAGGGGTTAATAAGGGATTGTTACCTGGCTTTAAACATAGCCGCCCTATACATCATCACAGCTGTAGTGTGAGGAGCCTGGGGGCGGCTTACCATGCAAATGCTTAGCTGCTTCTGTAACAAGTCATATGCAAATCTGTGTATGTATGGTCCCGGAACCGATCTGTCTGTCCCAAATGCTCCGGAAACTTCCAGACATTCACCGCTGGGAAACGCCAGGATTTTGTAACATTTACAATTAAAGTGTCACCCTCCCCTGTAATAGCCGTGCTTCCCTGTCTAACTAGAATGTCTTGTTATGGGGACTCGGATATTGTTTATAGATAGTGGCCAGATTTACTAAATGGGGCTAAACACTTTACAACTTAATCACATTAATGAGCCATCAGGGGACTTACAGCTGCAGACCAAGCAATATCCTACATGTGTTTTTGTTTTTTTAATAAATCAGTTCTGTACTATGAGAAAATACTTGTAGCATATATTTTTTTAAACAACTCTGACATTTTTTAATGTATTATAATGTCACAAGCATTTTTTGTTTCTATAGCAACCATTTACAAAGTCACATCCCCTTCCTCTTCTGAGACAGGCTCTGGCACACCCCTTTTTGAGCCTTGCCCTCTCTCTAGCAGTATCCAGTGACTGCCTGGTCACATGATTTTCCCCACAGAACTTTGCATCTTTGGACCTCTCCTTGTTATTAGATTGATATCATGGGTTTGGTCGTATATAGATTTTTATGAGCCACACATATCAGTACACTATGTACTTACAGTACACCTCACAGGTTATATATTAGGTGAAGCGCTTTTCGTATGGGCTTGTTAGTTTAATTATATCAATTTGGTCCTCTCCTGCTGCACTGACAGCCATTTAGTGAACCCCCGAGCCGAATCTTCACCGATCGATCGGCAACTTAGTTAATTACTTAATCATTATGTCGATTGTATTGATGCACATATTAAAGGGGGGAAAATAAATAAAGTAAAAAAAACGGCAGCTTGGTCGGCTGCTTTAAGACAAATGAAGCATTTTGTACAGATCTCTAGATGATAACATTAAGGGCCTGAGAAATAACACAATGTTTACAGAAGTGGATGAGATTTTTTTTTAACACACTTTGCTTTCTTCCCTCCCCCCCACGCCCCCAAGTAGCTCTAAACCAGGATATTTCAGGGACTGAAGGGTCACAATTCTGTTCCCCTTTCTCTCCTAAATCAAACAGCTGCGGTCACTGTAACCCCCCCCCCCCCCCTCTCCATGCCTGAGATTAGCGATTAGGAAAGAGTAACATTGAAACAGGAACATGTGCAATGTATAATTATGGCGTGTGGCATCTTCCCTTTGCTGAAACCAGAATCCTGTTACGTTATCGTCATTGTGTTCTCCAGAAAGCAGAAAGCGCAGAACGCTGTCACACGCAGCGTCGCGGTGAGAACGTCTCCATCATCCAGTTATGAAACAGGAGTTACAGAATATCCGGGAGTCCTGCGTTCAACTTCTCCCCCAAGTGGCGTTAAAAGAAAACTACATGTTAATGATATATATGTATGTGTCTGTTTATTTATATAGCGCCATCCATGTACATAGCGTGTCACAGCAGTAGTGTTACATAATAGCATAGCATAGCGGGACATATTAATAATGTAACACATACTGGGAATAAGCACTTCTGGCATAAAAGTGACATTAGGAAAAAGGAGACCCCGCTCAAACCCTTTTTGTCTAGAGAACCATAATAGTTAAATGTGGAAATTCCAAAGCCAGCCCCTCAAAAAACAACCATTTGTAGAGAATTTAACAATCTAACGGACTTCCCTAAACAAATATAACTGCCCAAAACAAAGAACTGCATGTTTTTGTTTCTTTGGAAATTAATAAAAAATGGCATTTCTTAAGGGGCCTCTGAATTTGGGAGTATTTGCCAATCATATGTTTCCTCGACCCAGGGCCGCCAACAGAAATCATGGGGCCCAGGACAAATGAAAGGAACAGGGCCCGCCCCCCGAACCCATAGCGCACCTACCAGGAAACAATATCTTTTATAGCGCAACTTTTACTTAACTGTTTTCTTCTTGTAATGCGGAAAAAAACATTACAATGCAACATGTTTATTTTTATCAAAACAAGAAAAAACACAAAAGCGCACCAAGATGAGAGATAGATATTGTATTAGCAACAAATAATAAAATTAGTAACTTACATATAAAATTTCTTTAATAATCCCCGATTCTGGTGTCTATCACAGGAGTAGGGCATCACATAGGAAGTATGAAGGGTTCTGAGAGATCAGACCCGCGCGCTGGGGCTGTCTCTGTTTCCTCTCCTGTCCTCCACGTGTGGTAGCGTGGTGCGGAGTGTAGCGTGCATGCGCAAGAACCGGGGCCTTCAATAGGTGTCCTTAGGATGCCTGTCCGTTTTTGATAGCATAGAAACGATCGGAAATAAGCAGGAACGGTACACTTGAGTGTGTACTGGTGGTGGGTAGTAAAACCGCCAGCCACAACAGTCGCGACGCGTTTCGTTTAACAAAGTAAACTTCTTCAGGCGATATGGCGCGGGTCTGATCTCTCAGAACTGAGATTACCCTTCATACTTCCTATGTGATGCCCTACTCCTGTGATAGACACCAGAATCGGGGATTATTAAAGAAATTTTATATGTAAGTTACTAATTTTATTATTTGTTGCTAATACATTATCTATCTCTCATCTTGGTGCGCTTTTGTGTTTTTTCTTGTTTTGCTGATATTGGTATCACCATCGGGGTTCCGGTGGAGACCACATTTGGAGGTGGGGGAGACACCTCATAAACACAGAAGCAGCAAGAGAACTGAGAGGGACCAACACTCCAAGTTTAAAGAGCCAGAGCGCGGACTGAACTTTTCATGTTTATTTTTATATTTTCAACAAAAGACAGGTGACTGACTGGGTGCGTGGGTGACTGGGTACATGGGTGAGTGACTGGCTGGGTGGGTGACTGGTTGGATGGGTTAGTGACTGGGTGGGAGGGTTGGTGAGTGACTGGGTGGGTGAGTGACTGGGTGGGTGAGTGACTGGGTGGGTGACTGGTTGGATGGGTGAGTGACTGGGTGGGTGTGTGACTGAGTGCAAAACAAAAGAAAAAACAGCGCAAAAAAACCTCATAGTGTAGTATATTAAAAATTAAATTTATATAACAAAGGTGAGTATTGCACGTACATCAAGATAAAAATAACACAGCATGACATGTTAGGGACATGTTACCACTCGGCGGGACAGCAGCGCACGAACATGGTGTAGGGGCTTGGATATCCTCCCTCTGGTAGCAGGGGCCCAGGATCGAAGAGACCAGCTAGTAGTCGAAATTCCTTCCGTAGCACTAGGGATACTGCTGCCGTCGATTCAGAGGAGGTACTCTCCTGATCGGTTCCGGGTTAGTCTGCGTGTGACGTCATCAAGTGGCGTCTCTCTACCGTCCGCATTGCGCCGCGCTGGATAGTATACCAGACTGGCGAAAAAGTCCCAAACACAGCTGTGCAATCAGAAAGTACCTCAGTGGGTAAAAGAAATAAAGGAACGCGCCCTCTCCTACGCGTTTCGTATCGAAATACTTCTTCAGGGAAACGCGTAGGAGAGGGAGCGTTCCTTTATTTCTTTTACCCACTGAGGTACTTTCTGATTGCACACCTGTGTTTGGGACATTTTCGCCGGTCTGGTATACTATCCAGCGCGGCGCGGCCGGTAGAGAGACGCCACACGCACACGCGGACTAACCCGGAACCGATCAGGAGAGTACCTCCTCTGAATCGACGGCAGCGGTATCCCCAGTGCTAAGGAAGGAATTTCGACTTCGAGCTGGTCTCTTCGATCCTGGGCCCCTGCTACCAGAGGGAGGATATCCAAGCCCCTACACCGTGTTCCTGTGTTGCTGTCCCACCGAGTGGTAACATGTCCCTAACATGTCATGCTGTGTAATTTTTATCTTGATGTACGTGCAATACTCACCTTTGTTATATAAATTTAATTTTTAATATACTACACTATGAGGTTTTTTTGCGCTGTTTTTTCTTTTGTTTTGTACTAGTTTGGAGTGCTGAGCCATCCCACAAGAACAGCGGCACAAACCTCATCCTAATCAGGTCGTTTTTATTTCCCTAAGAAGGTCACAATATCACCAATCACTTTTTAATCACTTATGAGCGCAGATTACACTTTTCTATCACAGTGTGACTGAGTGACCTGACTGGGTGGGTGGGTGGGTGACTGAGTGACTAGGTGGGTGAGTGACTTTGACTGAGTGACTGGGTGGGTGGGTGACTGGGTGAGTTACTGGGTGGATGGGTGAGTGACTGGGTGGATGGGTGAGTGACTAAGTGAATGGGTGGGTGAGTGACTGGGTGGATGAAAGGGTGGGTGGGTGGATGAGTGACTGGGTGGGTGACTGGTGATGTCTGAGTGACTGGGTGGGTGAGTGACTGGGGGGCAGGAGGTGGGCGGCTGGGGGGGGGCACGGGATATGGGTGGGTGGGGGGCGAGACTGCGGATTCTGGGGGAAGCTGGGTTGGTGCGAGCGGGCCCGCCATGGCACTTCCCCTCCGTCCCACATTGGTAGTGGGGAGGGGGGGGCGGAGCGGCCCCATAGGCACAGGCCGGACACCCTGCTAGTAGAGGAAGAGGGAGACTGCCCTCTCCTGTTATAGTGTCACGAGGGAGACTCCAGGAGCGGGTAGGACCTCGGTGGCTGGAAGAGCGGGAGCAGGCAAAGATTGTTGGGGTCACGGCTGAGGTCGGTAGCAGGCAACCAGCAGGATCGTCGTGGGCAACACACAGAGGTTCGGCAACAGGAAGGCAGGAGCAGGACTGGGAAGCAGGAACTGGGCAGGGGAGAAGGAACAGGTCTGGGACTTGCTAGCAGGATACAGACTGGGGCAATCTAGTTTAATAGCAAGGGCCTTCAATATGAACAGGACTGGTACAGGAACAGATACAGGAACAAGCTGCGTCAGAAGCATAGGCAATGGCATGGAGTCTGACATAAAGCAAAGGCCCAAAGGAAGCAGAAACTATAAGCACAGAGAACAGGAGCAACAAGAGGAGACAGACAGACAAACCCCAGAGCAGAAAGAAAGCAGCAGCACACCCGGTGGACAAAGAAAGGAACTATGGCTAGGAGCAAGGTGTCTAGGAGACCCTGACATATAGTCTCGTATGGCGCTGTGGCCAGGATGTCTTCCAGAGTTAGATCGCCGTTTTCTTCATTCTTCAGGGGACTGCTGTCGGTGTCGGCATATTCTTCACCTGAATGAAGGGCCATCAGATCAGTAGATGGGGTAACACATTTGTGGATCAGACCTTTGCAGCAAGTGACACACACACATACACGATGACTAGTACAACCAGCACACGTAACAAGGCATTCATCAGTTTCACTCCAAGTGATCCAAGCAATCCGCCGAGCCCTAAAGGATCCGATTCTCCCAAGGGGTTAAATGTAATTCCCTGTTCTCTCTATGGAGAACGGCGACGGGGACAGTTATAGCGTGGTTACCTTCATTATTTGTGTTTTCGGTGTGACTTTCCCCTTTTTCTCTTCGGGGAACTGTGTCAGGGGCAACAATAGTACAGTTGACTACATTACATATGACCTTTGGACTATCCTTATAGACATAATCGGTTAACAAATAGACAATTAAAGGTATCATAATGGAAAGAAAAGCAAACAACAATTTACATTCTGGACGCATCAATGGAAGCATTATCTTGGCAGATATAGATGAATTTTCTTTCACGTGGACCTTTTGAGTTTCCCTCGATTGTTTCCCTGTTGGTTAGGGGTCAAGGATTATTATGCCCATCAAACCACTAACTTGTAGTTGGTGCTGGGATGATCTTTACATGCGCTACATGGTTCCAGGAGGAAAACTCTGCTATCCTTACTGCCGTATTAATAGTGAGAAATATTTGAAACGGGCCTTTCCACCTAGGATATAAAAAAAAACGTTCTTTCGCTAAAATTGTTTGACCATTACCCAGTTCCCTTCCCCTAGATAGTGTTGTTTCTTGTTATCACCTGTTGATTGGGAAGCTTGTGCCTGAGAATGGAGAGACTTAAGCAATTTCAATAATTTCACACAAAAAACGCTGATTAAGTTGTCTGTCAGAGCATGATCACGCATTAATAACTCTAAGGTACCTGCGATGACCATAGGTCTACCCATTAGAATTTCATGTGGGGTCAATTTAGTTTTACCTTGTGGAGTACTCCTTATAGATATAAGCGCCAAGGGGAGCGCCTCTGGCCATTGCAATTTGGTCACACAAATGTTCCCGATTTTTTTTTTTTAGATCCCCATTGTTCCTTAGCTCCTTTGAACTACTGAATCTTCTTGTGTCTCTGTCTGAGTAAGTATTATCCGGTAATCTATACTTAGGAATACATTTCTGTATCAATTTCTTTACCACTGTTTTAGCATCCGCATATAGACAGGAGCATCACGGAAAACAATATCAATTCTATCACTTCTCCCCTCTTTTGTGCACATGCAAACCATGTGACATGTGAACAATATATGAGAAAAAAGATAAGGTAGCACTAATTTCTAAGAGGAAAAGGCTGGCTGCCTATGATATAACTCTGACCCCTGGTCAGACTGATGGATAGGAAAAAAGTGTTATATCTCTGGCGCTCGGCACTAAATTCAAACTGTATATATAAATAATGATATACAACCAGATTCAATGGTGTGGCACGTCCAATGAGGTACTCCACGTGAGGATGGTTATACATGAAAAGACAATAGAAGAAAAATCATAGCGTAATACTGTGAGTAAAAACAATGGTAACAGACATATACACAAACACATACAACAGATGCTGAGAACAACAGGTGACTGATATTAATAAAAAGACATTTAATAAAACACATCAATGACATATAACATATGAAAAAGTCCCAAATTGACACTCAAACTGTGGCTAAAATACCTTCTTACCAGAGGCAAGGAGGTATCAGGCGATGGATAATTTAAAGAGTATCCCCTCTTATGGACAATCAGCTCCAAACGATACCACACTGCATGCTGGCGTCTGCTTCTAAGCGTGGTGCTCCCCTGCTCTCACGGGGACAGACATCTCCAGTCTGTGGCGTTCACCTCCGTCTCTGATCCGATCTGCGCATGCGCAGTGGCAGCTGTGAGGCCGCGGCCGCAGAGTCGTCTGGGATGAGCTCCGTAGTGATGTGTAGCGGATGGTAGCTGATTCGCTACAGTTATGGGTAAGCCCTTTTCACCCCTGAGGAAGGAAGTCACGACTTCCGAAACGCGTAGGGTGGTCCCGTTTGACACTCTACTTTTTTTATTCTTTTGCTATCCCCGTTGGAGGCTAATTGTAATAGCACAACACCCCGAACTGTAGCGAATCAGCTACCATCCGCTACACAACACTGCGGAGCTCATCCCAGATGAATATAAAAATGGTAAAGATCAAAAGATCTTCCCGCATATGCCCATTCTTTGTCCTCCTCTCTTTCCACGGATACGCAAACTCTCCTTTGTTCAGTGTTGTTCACTTCATATTGTAATGGGTGCACACATTTTTAGAAAATTTAAACTTCCGCGCGAGCAATTAATAATATTCTTATTTTTATAAACACTTGAAAGTTCCTGGATAGTAATTTTGTATATATATAATAAACCGGCGTTCCCATTATTCAACTCTCACACAAAACTTACACACAGATAGGCTTCATTCAGGTACAATTTATTAGCATGTTCAGGTTCATTTTTACAGCTCTTGTCAAGGGCACAACAATAAATTGGCGGCACTGAGACTTTGAGCTTATGTATCAGAACTTGACTCAGCCA